>NC_057797.1:299837662-299875674 GCF_018294505.1 Triticum aestivum
GTCCCCGTCCGGCACCGCCTTGCCGCTCCGGCCTCCCTCGCAGCCCCACGGGCTCCGGCCGCCACGGTCTCCGGCGGTGAAAAGTGAACTCGGGCATGCCTCGAAGTCCGTGCGCGCCAGATCCAGATCTAAAAAACCCTAGGGTTGACTTTTTCCCCTCTCCCCCTAATTTTTATGCATACTTTGACCGGCTATATCTACGCATCCGTAGCTCCGTTTTGGACATATAGTATATCAAAATGTTCGTCTCGATGAGTACATCATTTCATTCCATTGCATCATTTTCATTTGAGTTCATCTTGATGCCCGAAATGCTGTTAGAAGAGGGCTTCGTGAGTTAATTGCCAGATCTGCTCGTTAATCTTAGACTTTTGTCATTTTTGAAATGATTATTGTGTGCACGATATGCCTGTGAGTCCTTCATATGTTTTGTTAATCATCTTGTTATCTTTCCAGAGGTGCAACCCATGCATTTTTAGGATGTGTGTGGTGACTTGTGCAAGCTTGCAAAGTGAGGCACCCGGTAAATCTATTTTCAGGGACTTAGTAGTTTTCACTAAGTCTGGGATTATTTAGTTCTTGATGCCATATATTCAGCTTGTTTCCTAGTGATCCGTGCCTCTTTTGAGGATGATCAGTAAAGGAGTTTTGTTAATCGTGTTATGCTATATCCATCCATGTGTTTACTTGCAGTTATGGAGCACCCTAGCTTGAGCCAATCGAGCTCTACTTTTGCTTCATTGTAAATCCGGGCAGATCGTCAACTTGTTTGCGATTTTGCCGATGTTATTATGGTTGATCCGTGTATGCTATGCCATTGTTCTTGCCATGTATAGCTTCTATTTTGTGCCTTCTTGATGGGTGTATGCTTGTCTTGCCATGACTTGCACCGGGGTGAGTGCATCGAGCTCGTAAACATGCCTTCGTGAGTTATGTTTCAGCATGTGCCAGTTTTCACTGTCTGAAAACTGATTATGTTTTTGCTATGTTCGTGTGCTTGTTAGTATATTTTGTGATCCCTTTTGGCTCAAGGTCACTAAGGGAATTTTGTTAAGCTTGTTGAGTAGATCCATGCCATGTCTTTCTTTGTCATGTTCAAGACCTGTAGCATGTTGTTTTGTTGCTCTGAAGAGGGCTATATGATCTGAAATTCCAGACAAGTGTTAATTTCACTAAGTTTGAAATCTGTTTTGCATTTGCGTTTTTGCCATGCTTGTTTGAACCTCATAATGGATGATTTGGCCGTAGCTCAGTGCTAGACTTTTGTTAAGCCTATTGTGTGCATCCCCGCCATGTATTTTGTTGTCATGTTTGGTGGCTGTAGCATGTTCATCTCATTGCATTTAGATGCCTACTTGCTGTAAATCGCAGACCGGTGTCATTTTTGAAACGCTTGCCATTTCCAAACCGTAACACCGATTCCGGTGTTCTTTATATCGTTTTCAAGCGATTTCATCTCATCTTTCTAGTGGCACACTTGGATTTCCAAGTTGAGGCCAGGTTCATGCATTTCCTGCCATATCTTGCATTTTACATCCCGCATCGCATCCCGCATAGCATGTCATCATTGCATCGTATTGTTTGAGCTTGCACGTGGTTGATTGTATCCTTGTTGCTTGTTTGTCTTGTTTGGGTAGAGCCGGGAGACGAGTTCGCTGATGAGGAGCCCGTTGAGTTTGCTTTTGAGGATCCAGTCAACTCTGACAGCTGTGCAGGCAAGATGATCATACCCTCGAAATCACTACTATCTTTGCTATGCTAGTTTGCTCGCTCTTGCTATGCCAATGCTACGATGCCTACCACTTGCTTGAAAGCCTCCCAAATTGCCATGTCAAACCTCTAACCACCATTGTTCTAGCCAACCGTTGATTGGCTATGTTACCGCTTTGCTCAGCCCCTCTTATAGTGTTGCTAGTTGCAGGTGAAGATTGGAGGCCGTTCCTTGTTGGAACATCTTTTATTTACTTGTTGGGATATCATTATATTGCCTTATTATCTTAATGCATCTATATACTAGGTAAAGGGTGGAAGGCTCGGCCTCTCGCCTAGTGTTTTGTTCCACTCTTGCCGCCCTAGTTTCCGTCATATCGGTGTTATGTTCCCGGATTTTTGCGTTCCTTACGTGGTTGGTTTATAATGGGAACCCCTTGATAGTTCGCCTTGATTAAAGCTTTTCCAGCAATGCCCAACCTTGGTTTTACCATTCGCCACCTAGCCTCTTTTTCCCTTGGGTTGCCGGAGCCCAAGGGTCATCTTATTTTAAACCCCCCGGGCCAGTGCTCATCTGATTGTTGGTCCAAGTAGAGCCACTTGCAGCGCCACCTCGGGGCAACTTGAGGGTTGGTTTTAGTTGTACGTAGTGTTCATCTGAGTGTGCCCTGAGAAAGAGATATGTGCAGCTCCTATCGGGATTTGTCGGCACATTCGGGCGGTGTTGCTGGACTTGTTTTAACCTGTCGAAGTGTCTTGAATTACCGAGATACCGAGTCTGATCGGAACGTCTTGGGAGGAGGTCTATTCCTTCGTTGACCGTGAGAGCTTGTCATGGGCTAAGTTGGGACTCCCCTGCAGGGATTGAACTTTCAAAAGCTGCGCCCGCGGTTATGGGCAGATGGGAATTTCTTAATGTCCGGTTGTAGATAACTTGAACCTTAATTAATTATAATGAATCAACCGAGTGTGTTACCGTGATGGCCTCTTCTCGGTGGAGTCCGGGAAGTGGACACGGTGTTGGAGTAATGCTTGCGCAGGTTGCTCTCTAGCTTCTCGCTCGTGCTTTGCCTCCTCTTCTCGCTCTATTTTTGCGAATAAGTTAGCCACCACACTTGCTAGTCGCTTGCTGCAGCTCCACTCAAATTTACCTTGCCTTACCTATAAGCTTAAATAGTCTTGTTCGCGAGGGTGCGATATTGCTGAGTCCCTGTGGCTCACAGATACTATAACTCCAGATGCAGGTCCAGGTGATTCCGCTCCAGGTGACGAGTACGAGCTCAAGTGGGAGTTCGATGAAGACTCTCAGTGATACTATGTTTCCTTTCCCGATGATCAGTAGTGGTGCCTAGTTGGGGTTGATTCGGGGCCTTGTCGCATGTTGGGTTCTTTTCTATTTTGGCGCCGTAGTCGGGCCATGAGTGTTTGAATGATGGATGTTATTTATGTACTTTGATGTGATGTGCTCGATTGTAAGCCAACTATGTTATCTCCCCTTTATTATTCATATTACATGGGATGTTGTGAAGATTGCCTAACTTGCGACATATGCCTTCAATGCGATTATGTCTCTAAGTCGTGCCTCGACACGTGGGAGCTATAGTCGCATCGAGGGTCTTACACTTCTCCTTCCCCATCGTCGCCGGCGAGACGCGTACGGAGCGGCGGCGCTGGGGCGAGAGCGAGCACGACGAAGAAGCCTAAAGAGGAGAAGAGGAAATGAGAACACACTGTTCATAAAACCCCGGTCCGACGCCTTATATGAGGTCGCTTTCGAGTGGCTGTCTGGTAGGCCCGGATGATCCTGTCAAATCCCGTAACAATCATGCATGCGATATGTGGTGAAAAAGGTGGCGCAGAGATCGAGGCAGCTCCGCCCTATCCCATCCAGTTACTGCGGCCTCCCCCGTCCCGCACGCTTCCCAAAATTCGAATCCCGTGAAATCTGCGGGCAGCAGAACAACTTGTCAGACGGAAGATCTCCTCCACACCGTCACTCGGAGCTTTTCAAGTAAAGAAACTCACTCTACAAAAAACTAAGAATGGATCAAGGCGAATGAAAAGGAAGTTGTTGTCATCACTCAGGTTTATTGATCTGAAACAAGATATGCTCATGGCATGAAAAATGAGTTGGAGAAGTTCTCAACTCCTTCCCCACTCAAACCTCGATCCATTCAGGGGCTAATGATGAAGCTATGTACCTAGGGTAGGGTCATGGACCTGTCATAACTTCCCTACCCAAGGACATCTCTAGAAGAAATCACCTTTCAATCGACTTGGAGGTGTTCCACTCGACAGACTCGAAGACACTCGACCAAGAAGCAACCACTCGACCAAGATCCAACCACTCGCCGGCCAGGAGACCTAAAGTCACTCCGCATGCTAACGGTCGGTCATTAAGTAGCTTTTATGGTCATCATAGCACTTTATTAGGGGCATTACCACTAACGCCCGACCTTAATGTATTTGAAACCCTACATAACTGAGGACCGGAGGGGTCTGGCGAACTCTATATAAGCCACCCCCCTCCTCAGTGTAAAGGGTTCGCACCCCTGTAATTCATACACACATAATCTAGTCGACCGCCTCCAGGCTCCGAGACGTAGGGCTATTACTTCCTCCAAGAAGGGCCTGAACTCGTAAACCTCGTGTGCTTACAACTACTCCATAGCTAAGATCTAGCCTCTCCATACCTACCCCCCTACATTACTGTCAGACTTAGAACCACGACAGGCGGTTTTCATCTTACCACCAGGCAGAGACAAGGCCGCTCGGCCAGCGCGGTTGCTCGGATAACCCGGTAGGTGCGGCCGGCGGATTGACTTTAATCCGAGGTCAACTCGTAGCTGTTGCAGACTTGACCCGGCGAGGCGAGCTGGCAGCCCGGAGCGGCATAAGAGAACGTCCATTGGAACTGCAACCACCGGCATCTGAGAATTCGTCGGGTGCTTCGAGGCGAGTGGATCATGGAGGACTCCTGGTTGCGGCCGGCTCCGATTCCGGGTTGTGGTCGAGGAGGCGAGGGTAGCTCTCTGCTTGGGGCAAGAGGAGACACAACCTAGCCAATTTATCGCGGCAGAGATGAAGCCGAGTGGGTCATGGCAATGGCTCGGGGAAAAGACTGTTGTAACTCGGCGACAGCAAATCCGGTTTATGGCCGAAAATATCTTCTGAATCGTACGATGACCATGCGGGGTCTAGCCCTTGGTTCCTTTTTACTTCGAAACTCGGTTTTGCTGCAGATCGAATTGAACCAACAACTTTAGATTTTCCTTTAGTCGATACATACGGGTTGAATCCATGGCAATTTCACAACTATAGAGATCGTCCATGGTGACTTGACAATAATATTTCCTTGATCTCCACCGACGAGGCTAGTATCGACGCAAATCCTTCCGTACCGGCCCTTGCTGATCTGATGGATTGTAAGCTTATCGATCCTAGGGAGATCCCTCCAAGAACTCAACATCATCGTGCGCTGGCCCCACGATAGGCGCCAACTGTCGTGGAATTGTCACGGCAGATGTCCTAGGTGTCAGGACTTAGTCGCGAGGCCAACGCATCTATGTGGTAGCTTGAGAGGGGTTGAGCGGGACAAGAGAGGCGATGTTTTACCGAGGTTCGGCCCCTCTCGAGAGCTATTGTCTAAACCTAACTTGTCCAACTTGTGGAACTTGTAAACTTGTCCCTCTTGGGGTGCCCTGCCCCTCCTTATATATGTTGAAGGGGCGGGTTACATGTGGAGTCTAACTCGGACTTTAACTTAAACTATTTTTACTTCCCTTCCTGGGCTTCTTAACGACTGCCGGTTTAACATTGGTCTGCCGGTTTAACATTGTTTTGTCGGTTTAACATTGTTCTGCCGGTTTAACATTGTCTGCCTTAGCCATCTGTCTTGACTCTCTGTCTTAACTCTCCGTCGGTTTACCATCCGCCGGTTTACCAAGCCCCAGCCGGTTTAACATTCCAGCCGGGTCATACCGTGGGGTATATCCCTGACAATAGCAACCCGCGACGCGCCAAGAACGGGGGTGGCCGTTCTGACGGCTCGCGTTTGCCGGTGGCTCTGCCACCCCATCTGGGCTCCCTTCAGCGTCGTCGTTCTTCCTGCCCCTTCGGTTCTTCCCTTCATCCAGGGGATGGCGTTGTCTTGATCCTGGGGAGGCACCGAATCCAAGCCAAGTCCACCTCTTGCTTCTTTAGTCCCTCCCTGTAATACCCTAAGGAAAATGGACAAGGGAAAAGGCATAACGGGGCACTTATATTTTTTTCAATCTTAAAACTATAGGCAATCGCCAAATTTTAATTCAAACAATGTAATCTCGTGAGTCCGCCTTCATGTTTTTTAATGCTTGTACTTGTATAAGCATATGAATGAAAACGATAAACTCTTCCAGGAGCACGTGCATGTGTATGTCCATGCAGAGGTGGAATGCCTCTTTAATGTAAATAAACGAGTTTTCCTCAAAGGATATCCTGCCGGCACCCTCTTCGTCTGCCGGAGAGCTACGTCTGCCGGGGAACAAACTGAGGGGCCAGCCCCCCCGCCAGCTCCCTTTTTACCAGAGGCTACTGCGACTATCGTGATGGAAGCAACGTTCAAGTCCTGAATGGGAGCACCTAAGTTTTAAAGGAGGGGCAAGGTTTTCTCATGCAAAGTTATAGCTTTACAGAACACTAATGGACAAGAGATAAAACTTATCTATTTGGCCTTGCCGGGGATCACCGTGCTGTGCAATCTTCTCGTCCTTTGTCGAAGCCAAGTTCACGGAAGGAACCTGAAACTCCATATAGATGAGAATGAATACAGGATGCTATCGGCGTTATGGGAACGGGGGTCCCTAGACTTGCCTGCCTGCGGCCCACGGCGTGGCTGGGCTGGCAGGTTTGTACGACCCATCTTCATTGACAAGGCATTCAAGACCCTCGCGAGGGGCCAAGCCTCGCGAGGAGGACGACGCAATACCTCCTCAGGAGTGGCCTCGCCAGGAAGGCTCACGAGGGGCGGAGAGATCAAGGCAAGGCAAACCTCGCGAGGTCCTTGTGATGTTAGCCATGATGATCGAGACCAGGCGGGCGCCAGGCGGGCGCCAGCACGCGCAGTGTCTGTGCTTCCTCTTAGGTGCCAAGGGGGGCAAGCGCAGGCGTTGAGTACCGAGGCATCAAGCAAAGGTTTCCATATTGGTGCAACGAGACCAAGACCAGAAGGATTGCAAGACAGAGGTCACCATGGAGCCCAGGACGGCGTCACCACCTGAGCCTTTGGTAGGCGAAGACCACCTTTTGTCAGGATAAGCTATACTAGTTGTCCCCTTTCAAATTGGCCATTGTTGGCTCCCTTCCCGGTCAATATTTGGGGAGAGAACCAAGGCCTATATAAGTAGAACTAGCCACCATGACGGGGGATGAAGATCAGATCGAGAGGCATCCCACCCACACAAGTTCACCAAGCACAACAAAACCTCAATCTCAGGAGGCTGTTCTTCCCCTTGTACTGTTCATCATCAGCCCAAGAGGCAATCCACTACCACCACACTGGAGTAGGGTATTACACCACAACGGTGGCCCAAACCAGTATAAATCTTGTGTCTTTCTATGCTGTGAGTTCGTCGAGTTTGTCCGCAAGATCTTAGAGAGCTAGGGCGCGGATCGATAGGGAGAAAACCTTCACGCGTACCCCAGTGTTCAAACTTCAAGGGTTCATCAGAACCCGTGATCCAACATTTGGCGCGCCAGGTAGGGGTGCACCGAAGCCTCTGTCCGTCACTCCATGTCCCGTCGCTCCGTCATCTCCATGTCAGACACACGCCGCGCTCATGCTGAGCGCCGGGCTGCCCTCGCCGCCCACGTCGCTCAAACGGCTCCCATCGGCAGGCCACCTCGTCGTTCCCCGTCGCCCGCCGCCAACGCTGCCACCGGCCTGGCGGGGAACAAGCAGCAAGCATCCTCGCTGCACCCCTCGGTGCAGCGGGACGGCCGCACCGCCAATCCATCGCTGCCCCCGGCCGGTTCTTCTTCCCATGCATGTCGCCCTCCCATGGACGCGTGGGCCGCGCTCCTCATGGCACACGAGCTCCTGCACTACCGACCGGTCGACGACCTCTATGAGGACTGGCTTGATCGCATCACCGAGCTTGTCCGCGCCGCAGGGGGCTCTCCTGCGCCGCCCCTCTCTCCGCCTCGCCCTCCGCCAGCTACGGGCGACGTAGCTCATGAAGCGCCTCCACCACCTCCACCCCAAGACGGCGCCCTGGCGCCAAGACGCGCGGCTCCGCGACGCGACCCGCCGCGTCCCGCGCCCGCGCATGAAGAAAGAAGCTGTCAAGAGTTCCTCGACCGCAAGAAAACGCTCTGCCGCTCCTCGCGCCACCATGCCAGGACCGATTGCTGCGGCAAAACTGTGCACCACCAGTAGCGGTAGGGCGCGTACACCATCAAGACCAAGATCCACCCCAAGGCAGGTGCCGGTGACCACAGCCGGCTGCCGTGCTTTCACCCCTGAGTTGCTTAGTGTCGCCTGGTCGGGCAAGTTTAAGCCAGATCTGCCTCCTCGCTACGACGGCACCCCCGACCCAGAGGAGTTCCTGCACCTCTACGAGCTGAGCATCGAAGCGGCCAACGGCGACGGGAAAGTCATGGCGAACTGGTTTCCCATGGCTCTCAAGGAGGGCGCCCGCTCCTGGCTCCTGAACCTGCCTCCGGGCTCAATCTCCTCCTGGGACGAGATGCACACCCGCTTTATCACCAACTTCCAGGGCACTCGCGACCGCCCGCCGGTCGCAGGCGACCTGCGCCGCATCAAGCAGCAACCAAGAGAGACACTGCAGAAGTATATTCAACGCTTCAACAGTGCATGGATCAAGATCCCCAGGGTGACCGACGAGCCCATCATCTCTGCGTTCTCTGATGGCATCCGCGACATCAAGATGAAGGAGGAGCTCACCATCCATGAAGAGTTGTGCACGACCCTGGAGTTGTTCAACATCGCGGCCAAGTGTGCTAGAGCTGAGGAGGGGCGCCTCTCCCTCCTCGAGCTCCCTGCTGTGGACCCAGAGGAGAAGAAAGCCAATGCCAAGGACGTGACGCGCAAGGGAGCAACCGTGCTCGCAGCGGAACTAGACACCAAGCGTGGCAGAGACCAACCAGAGTCATCCAATGGCAGCCGTCCATTCTGCGCCTTCCACAACCTGAACACCCACAACACCAGCGAGTGTCAAGAGCTCAGAGCCATTCACGAAGGATGCTTCGGTCGGCGCCTCAAGCGCGGCGACCAAGGCTACGGCCGAGGAGGAGGACGTGGTGGCAGATGCTAGGACGACCGTGGCCCACACCAGGAATGGCGCGACTGGCCTTGCGAGGACCGCTGGCAGGATCAGCCTCACGAGGGCGCCTGGAGGGATCAGCCTCGTGAGAATCGTCCTCAAGGCAACGCCGGACTCCCTCCACTGCCTCGCAAGGAATGACGAATACCATCAGGACGTGGGGCTGGGGGCTTCCAGGAACCGCGTGCTATCGCATGCATCTTGGGCGGAGCCCAGGCCCTAGCCTCGCAGCGTATCTTCAAGCAGTTTGCTCGTCAAGTGAATGCAGTCCTGCCCAAGCTGGAAGCCACACACCCGCTCAGATGGTAATAGTGCCCCATCACATTCAAGTCGGTAGATCAGCTCGAGTGCGCAGCTACCGCTGGCGCCCTCCCGATGCTTTGCTCCCCAGTCATCAACAATGTGCAAGTTACCAAGACCCTCGTCGATGGCGGTGCAGGGCTCAACGTCGTGTCCGTCGACACGTTCGACAGCCTTCTGTCGTATGACCAGCTTCAGCCCACCAAGCCTTTCTCAGGAGTGACCGGCGGTTCCACCACACCGATAGGGCAGGTCTGCCTCCCTGTCACCTTCGAGGAATGCAAGAACTAGCGCATCGAGCTCATCGACTTCGATGTCGCGCACATCCGCCTACCGTACAATGTCATCCTCGGGTATCCAGTCCTGGCCAAGTTCATGGCGGTGACCCATCATGGCTACAATGTCCTCAAGATGCCGGGAAGCGGCGGGATCATCATAGTCCCATGTGAAGAAAGAGATGCGGTGTGCTCCCTCGAGCGTGCCTTCCAAGCTGCAGCAATCGACGACCCCGACAGCAAGGGCGAGGGCCCTCCTAAGGCCATCCCTAAGAAGAAGTAGCAGCTCCGCCGTGCAGGACCTCTGGAGGGTGGTGTCACAGTCGGAGCCTCGTCAGGATCAGCGCCCGCTCCAGGGCGCCTCCCTCCATTGCATAGGAAGGCGCGACCGACACCCTTCTCGGGCCGGGCTCGAGGGCTTTCTTCTAGAAGGCCTCAAACCATGCCCACATCACGAGGGAGGCGCTTGGGCACCACTTGGAGGCGTGCTTCGCGGCACGTTTCCCTCAGGAGGGCACAATGCAAGGATTGGCCACCGTTCAGGAGTTCATCATGAAGACCACCCAGGAATTGCAAGATGCAAGGGCCATGCGTGGCTACCGCCGCTCATGAGACGCAGCTTCCCATCTAGGCGAGGATGCCGGGCTGCGTGGCTGCATCGACGTTCCAAGGCTCAACAGGGCCGCTTCTTAGGAGCCTTTCCGGCCTTCGCGCGTGGGACGTTGCGAGGGCCCACTGCACAACTACGTTCGCATGCCCTTTGCGCCGCCGAGTGTATGGTCCGCCTACCAGCGCAACTTGCGGTGCATCCTAGCGACTCAGGAGGCCAGGCACCACGCCGTCCTGATGGAGATGGAGATGGTCCTCAAGGAACCACCTGAGCCCCAAGAGCCTCCCGAGGCTCAGGGCCCCAGTGGCTCGTGAGGAGCAACCCTTTCGCTGTGCACCTTCAGTTGCCCCAACTCTCGTTCGTCAACATGACCAAGTGACATCTTTCCAATTTCATTTAGCTAGGACCGCCCCTCTGGCTGCATCATTCCCATGCCGCGTTGGTCCATCCCTATGGCATGTATCTCTTTTTATGTCTTCAGCTTACCTTGTTGGGAGCGCCCCTTGGGCTGCATCATCCCCAAGCCGCTCGGGCCTGACCCAGTGGCACGTATCCCTCATGCACTTACTTAAGCTTGCTACTCCCATGTTTAATCTACCGATGATTACTAGTTGCTCGATTTCCACTCATCATGGGGACCGCGCGCCGGCCGTCTTTCTTCAGGACCCTTCGCGTGAGTAAATTGAGCACTTCGTCTGTGCTCGGGTCCGTCCATGTAGCGTCGATAAATCCAACGGCTAAGCTCTGTCGGGCGGGCCGGCTCCGTTTACATTGCCTCCTAGGGCCGTTAGTGCTTGGACTTCTCACGCGATAACCTTAGGACATTCGTCCGGTGTAGGTTGTCTAACCACCTCGCAGGTCCAGCACCGCAAACAAGAACCAAGGCCAGATGCAACCCGCCTTGAGGTAGGGCCTCGTGAGTCCCGCGCTGGCTCAAGGGTGCCCAGATACAGCTCGTCTAGCCCTATCGTGCAAGCCACGTATCAGGGCGGGGGTGTACACGCCCCGGGGACTCTCCGTAGAGGGAGCGCCCCTCCCACGCCCAAGTGGAAGCACCATGCTCCGTGCTGGCCGTCGACACTGGCGAGGAGTGGCTATCCCCGTGCACAAGCGGAAGCACTATGCTCCGCGCTGGTGATAAACAACTGAGGGCGTCTTCGTAGTCGTACCAACCTCAGGGAGCCCCAGAGCTCAGCGTCCGGCCTCACCGCAACGCCTCCCCTTAGGAGAGCCTCACGAGGGGGCTGGGCACGGGGGCTGCGCTCGGGTCATGCTCGAGCGTACGCCACCCAACCTGGTCCCCCGGACCTGGCCGTCGCACGCCCCTCCCGAGCCGAGCCTCGGCGAGGGCAAAGCTATAGATTGTTTGTGCATCAAGGGGGACTCCTGAGCATTGCGACTCAGGAGCCTAACTGGTCACGTAGCCCCTCACTCCTTGGTCCGTCCTTGTCTCTGGTCGGCCCAACGGCGGTTGAGGTATGCACGGGGCCGGGCTCTGCCGACGCAGAACATTAACCTATCCTCGGAAAACTCTCCCTGTAAGCTATTTGCGCATCAAGGGGGACTCCTGAGCATCATGACTCAGGATCCTAACTGGTCACGTAGCCCCTCACTCCTTGGTCCGTCCTGGTCTCTGGTCGGCCCAACGGTGGTTGAGGTATGTGCGAGGCCGGGCTCTGCCGAAGCAGAACACAAAGCAAATAGGAAGAAAATTGCAAAATTTCGAAGCAAATATTACAAGACATATTGTCCTCGCAATATCAAATGAAAGTTTTAACGCCTCCATGAGGCCGGATGTGTATTGCAGGAATGAAACAGGAAAGCAGCCGCAGGTCACCCCTGGACACCGCCATCTATAGGATCGGTGGCATCGCCTGTCGAGGGAGCGAGGACGAAGCCGCGGAACTTTTTCAGCAGGGCCTCCACATGACCTTTCACAGCTGCGGCGGCGGCCGCACAATGTTCATCTGCTACAGGCTCCAGCAGCTCATCAGGACGAGCATTGGGGTTGCGAAGGTACATATGGCTAAAGACATGCGTCAGCGCAGCTGAAGAAAGGACACGAGCCTCAGCCTCAGCCATTGGACCGATGCCCTCCACGACTTCCTCAAGCGCCTTCACCAAGTGGGGAACAGCTGGGCAGGGCCATCCTCGTCGGCGGTCAGCGGCTTCTCTAGGCCCTTATCGTATAGTGACTTCAGCACCACGTTGGACCTCTTCTGAAGAACCAAGAAGGCCTCACGGTCTTTGGCCAGGACCTTTGCCTTGGCATCAAGCTCGGCCTCCCTCGTCTTCGCCTTCTGCCGCAGTTCCTCCAGTCGGCTGGGCTCCGTGGCCTGCGCCTTCGTCAGCTCCCCCAGCCCGGCGCCATGGCCCATGATGGCGTCCTCCCGAGCCTTTATCTCCTCCTCCAACGCTTCGCGGTCACGTGCTTCCTTTGCGTGCTCATCGCACAACCTCTTCATCTCACCCTCTATCTCTCGGTAGTGTCGCGGGCGGCCTCGACGTCCTTCAGTGCCGCCTCGTGATCGGCCGCAGCTCTGGTGGCGGCCTGCTTCTCCTTCTCGGAGGCCGCGGCGGCCTGGCTCAGCGATGCTCGAACAACCGAGTCAGAGTGAAGCCAGCCTGAGGCTAGCTCCAGGCGCCCGGCCACTAGGTGCGGGTCCGTGCCCAGGAGGTCTTCCTGTAGCTTGGCCATCCGCGAGAAGACACGCTCCAAGGCTATGGAGGGAACAGAAGAATTTGGGGCTGGAGGAGCAGCATGAGGAGGAGGCGACGTCGTTACCAGAGCCTGGAAGGTCGAGGGCTCCAAAGCCCTTGGGACCTCATCAACAGAGCCGGGTGCCGGCACTTCCGGAATCAGCGGGGCCACGGGGCTGCTTCATCCTGCCGATGCTCCTCTTGGCCTCGCGAGGGCGACCGACATGGGGAGGTGCGGGTGCTGTCGCCCCTCTTCTCCACAGCGGGGGGCACGGCCGCGGCACCCCCCTTCCTCTTCTTCGCTGAAGACACCAGCCTAATCAGCCAAAGGCGAATGCTAGAAAATAGCAAGTACAAGCAAGAACAAGATGAAGCTCGAACACTTACTGATCCACTGCAACATAGTCCACCTTCTACTTGGTGGCCTGAAACCCGAAAGCGTCGGGGCCTGAGGAGTGGGCACACGGGCTCCGGGAGCAGAAGACGGTGCAGCAGAAGGGCTGGAGTGGGCCCCAGGCGGTACCACGTCGGAGGCAGCATCTCGAGAGACCAACAACGATCTACCCCTTGTCGGGATGAGGGGCAGCTCCCTCACCTCCTGGCGGGCGATGACCTCAGCGTCGTCTAGTAGGGTGCGGAGGATGTCGGCCTTGCTTAAGGGGAGTTCTCCCCCATTCCCTCGGGGATCTCCTCTGAGTCCTCCTTCTCCTCTTCCTCCCTATGGGACTCGCCAGAAGACACCTCCACCTGCTTCGGCATTGCGGAGGCCCCAGCATGCGCCAGCGGCACTAGCCCGCACGCGTCAAAGGTAGGCCTAGAGGCAACGAATTGCTCCCATTACTTGCGATGGAACAAAGGAAGAAAGGTGCTCGGCGGGTACTCTTGGTTGTCCCCAACCAAGAGGCACATAACTGCAGTCAGCTCGTCGTCAGGCAGGGCCACCGGGCTCAGACAAACCTTGTCTTCTTCATCTCCAAGCTTCCACAAAGGGCGTGTGCGCGCCTAGAGTGGAGCAACGTGCAACATCAAGAATTCCCTAAGGAGCATGATCCCCTGCCACCTTCGTCGCCTTCGCATTGCCCGGCTTCAAATCGGTCTTCATCTGCTCCAACACCGGCGACGCCCGCTCATCAGTGAGCTCTACATGAGACCACCACTTGTCCGACTGGGGCGCCTCCGTTGGCAGTTCCAAGCGTGGATGGACGCTCTTGGCTCTCATCATGTACCATTTGGCCCTGATGTTGTCAAACCTCTTCTCGGTGTTCGGGATCGAGTTGGCCTGGCCGGCCGCGATGAAGTTGGCACACCCGGAGATATGGCCACCGGTGATGTGAAGGAAGAAGAAGTGGCACAGCAGTGCCACGGACGGCATCACGCCCAGGTACGCCTCACAATAGTAGGCGAAGATAGACAAGAGAAGAACAGAGTTGCGATGGAGATGCAGCGCCTGCAGCCCCAAGTGGTCGAGGACCTCAAAGAAGAAATCAGAAAAGGTGGGAACCAACCCGGCGGCGATGGTGCTCGTAAAGAAGGGGAAGAAGGTGCTTCCCTTAGGCTCCGACGCGTCGGAGGCAAGCCGCAGCTCCGTCTTCCCCCTCTCGTTACTCTCCACTGACGTCAGCAAGCGTGTTGCTGCAAGGTTCTTCTCCGTCACATTGGGCGCCTTGAGGGCCGGCTCGAACCAGGCCGGCGCCGAGGAGGACTTGAGCTTGCACGGCGCCATTGGTCGCCGATGCGGAGCAAAGTTGAAGTGGATCTAGAAGTTCCGGCAGCAAGGAGCAAGAAAGGGGATCTGGAGCAAGGCGAGGAAGAAGCAATGAAGGCAAGCACTGTCTGCGCCAGCCTTTTTGTCAAGTCGGGTAGTTACCGAGGCAACGTGGGGAAGCGGAGACGCCTATAAGGCCCCGAGACTGATGTGCCAGGTGTCCTCCAGTTATTCGATGTTGTTGCATTGTCGTTTCTTGCGTGTCATGCATTGCATATCATGTCATCATGTGCATTTCATTTGCATACATGTTCGTCTCATGCATCCGAGCATTTTCCCCGTTGTCCGTTCTGCAGTCCGACGCTCCTATGTCACCCGGTGTCCCTTTCTACCTCTTTTCGTGTGCGGGTGTTAAATTTTTTCGGATTGGACCGAGACTTGTCATGCGGCCTTTGTTTACTACCGGTAGACCGCCTGTCATGTTTCATGCCATTTGGACTTCGTTTAATACACCAAAGGTTAAACGAGGAACCGAGAAGGCCTCGTGTGTGTTGCAGCCCAACACCCCTCCAAAGTGGCCCAAAACCCACCTAAACCTCCTCCATCATCTCGGTCATTCGATCACGATCGCGTGGCCGAAAACCGCACCTCATTTGGACTCTCCTAGCTCCCTCTACCTCTATAAATAGATCCCTCCATTCCATTTTCGGGTCTTTTCCCCCGAAACCCTAGCCTCCCTCTTCCTTGCGCCCGGACGTGTCCGACCTGACCGTGCTGCGGCCCAGTGCCAATGACGCACTGCCATGTGTCCCACTGGGACCTCTCCCCGGCCCGGGAGGCCCGAACCGGGCCCCCGAGGCCCATCGCGCGCCCCGCCGCCTGGGAACCTACCGCGCCGCCCATCCCGCGCGTCGGCCTCCTCCGAGCGCCGCCGCCCCGCCAAGCGCTCTGCCACCGCGCCGCCAGCTCGTGCCTCGTCGCCTGCCTCGCCCGCCGGCCGCCGCCACCGACCTCGCCGCGGTGCGCCGCCCCGCTCCCGATCTGTGCTCCGGAGACCTCCCCGCGACGCTGAGACCCTCCTCCGGCGAACCCCGATGAGCTACTCCGGCCGGATCCATCAACCACGACGAGTTGCTACAGTAACTCCGGTGATCTCCTCGGTCCGCGTGCTGGATCTGGATGTGGAATTCGGAGGTTGACTTTTGCCTCCCTAACCCTAATGTTTATGCCATCTTCATCATGTCACAACTTCCTCATCGTGGCTTCGATTCGTGCGTGTAGCATATCAAAATGTTCGTCTCGACGAGTACATCATTTCACCTCATTACATCATTTTCATTTGAGCTCATCTTGATGCCCTAAATGCTGTTGAAATAGGGCTATGTGGTGAATTTGTCAGATCTGTTGCATGAAATAGCTATTTGTCATTTTTGCCATGTTTAATGTGTGCATTCTATGATCCTCAACTCTACATGAGTTTTGTTATATGACATGCCATCTTTACAGAGGTGCTTACCATGTATTTTTGTGATATGTGTGGTGACTAGCACAAGCTTGCAAAGTAGCGTAATTGGTAATGCTGATTTCAGGGACTTGTCCTGATTTTGTCGTTATGCCATATGTTCATGTTGTTTCCTAGTGATCCGTGCCTCTTTTGAGGATGAGCAGTAAGGGTATTTTGTTAATATTGTGGTGATCTATCCATCCATGTCTTAGCATGCCTTTATGGAGCACCCTAGCTTGAGTCAATCGAGCTCTACTTTTGCTATAAAGTTAATCCTGGCAGATTGTTCCCATGTTTAGCGATTTTGTCGAGGATGTTGCTATTGATCCGTGCATGCTATGATGTTTTTATTGCCATGTCTAGCTTATATGCCATGTCTTCTTGATGGATGTATGCTTAGTTTGTCATGCCATGCTTTGTATTGAGTGCATCGAGCTCATAAACATGCCTACTTGTTAATTGATTTGCATGCTCCAGTTTTTCACAAAGTCTGAATCTGTTTATGTTTTTGCCATGTTCACATGCTTGCAATTATATTTTCTGATCCCCTTTGGCTCAAGGTCACTAATTCTGTAGCTTTTTGCCATGCCTTGCTTTGCCATTATATATTCCTGTAGCATGTAGTTTTCATACTCTAAAGTGTGCTTCCTGATAATAAATTTCAGACTTTTTCCATGTTCACTAAGTCTGAAACCTGTTATCATTTGATCTTATGCCATGCTTGTTTGAACCTGTTAATGAGTGAATTAGCTGTAGCTCAGTGTTCTCTTTTGTCAAGCATCATGAGTGGATCCCTGGCATGTATTTTTTTGCCATGTTTGAGCGCTGTAGCATATTTTTCTTGATGCATTTATATGGCTACTTGCTGTTTATCGTAGACCGGTGCCATATTTGTTTTTGCTTGCCATTCCCAAACCGTGCATCCGATTCCGGTGATCTTTATATCAATTTCAACCGAAATCACCTCCTCTTTCAAGTGGCACTCTTGGATTTCCAAGTTGAGGCCAGGTTCAATCATTCATGTCCAAATCATGCATATGCATCACATACCGCACCCCGCATATCATACCATGTTCATATGTTGGTTGTTTACTATGTTGTGTGCTTCTTTTCGGTGTTGCTTCTTCGGGTTGGTTCTGGTAACGTCGTGTTTGTGAGGACCCTTCGACTACGTCCGTTTGTCTTCTTCATGGACTCGCTCTTCTTCCTTGCGGGATTTCAGGCAAGATGACCATACCCTCGAAATCACTTCTATCTTTGCTTGCTAGTTGCTCGCTCTTTTGCTATGCCTATGCTGCGATACCTACCACTTGCTTATCATACCTCCCATATTGTTAAACCAATCCTCTAACCCACCTTGTCCTAGCAAACCGTTGTTTGGCTATGTTACCGCTTTGCTCAGCGGCTCTTATAGCGTTGTTAGTTGCAGGTGAAGATTGAAGTTTGTTCCTTGTTGGAACATGGAGATGTTGTTCCTTGTTGGAACATCTTTACTTGTTGGGATATCACAATATCTCTTATTTAATTAATGCATCTATATACTTGGTAAAGGGTGGAAGGCTCGACCTTATGCCTGGTGTTTTGTTCCACTCTTGCCGCCCTAGTTTCCGTCATATCGGTGTTATGTTCCCGGATTTTGCGTTCCATACGCGGTTGGGTTATAATGGGAACCACTTGACAGTTCGCCTTGAATAAAACTCCTCCAGCAAGGCCCAACATTGGTTTTACCATTCGCCACCTAGCCTTTTCTTTCCCTTGGGTAGGCCTGCCCAAGGGTCATCTTTATTAAACCCCCAGGCCAGTGCTCCTTTGAGTGTTGGTCCAACTTGTCACCCGCCGGTGACCACCAGGGGCAACTCTGGGCTGGCCTACCGGAAGTTTGGACAATCCGGTGTGCCCTAAGAATGAGATATGTGCAGCTCCTATCGGGATTTGTCGGCACATTCGGGTGGCTTTGCTGGGCTTGTTTTACCATTGTCGAAATGTCTTGTAACCGGGTCTTCCCGCTAGAAGGATTATCCTTCATTGACCGTGAGACCTTGTGATGGGCTAAGTTGGGACACCCATGCAGGGATTTGAACTTTTGAAAGCCGTGCCCGCGGTTATGGGAAGATGGGAATTTGTTAACGTCCGGTTGTAGAAAACCTGAAGTTGACCTTAAATAAAATGAACCAACCGCGTGTGTTACCGTGATGGTCTCTTTCCGGCAGAGTCCGGGAAGTCAACACGGTGTTGGAGTTATGCTTGACGTAGGTTGTTCTAGGGTCACTTATTGATTATAGTTTCTTGACCGCGCTTTGCCTTCTCTTCTCACTCTCATTTGCATATGTTTAGCCACCATATATGCTAGTCGCTTGCTGCAGATCCACCTCATGCCTTTTACCCTTCCTATAAGCTTAAATAGTCTTGATCGCGAGGGTGTAAGATTGCTCAGTCCCCATGACTCATAGTTATTTCCAAAACCAGTTTGCAGGTGCAGATGTTACCGTGCAGATGATGCAATCAAGATCAAGGAGAGCTTGTTGGAGATCGTGTTCTTTATGTTGTTTAGTTTTCCAGTTGATCAGTAGTGGAGCCCAGTTGGGACGATCGGGGATCTGTGTAGCTTTTGGGGTAGTCTTCTTTTATTTTGGTTCCATAGTCGGACCTTGTTTTTATCTATATGATGTAATGCTTTATTCATGTAATTGTGTGAAGTGGCGATTGTAAGCCAACTATGTATCTCTTTTCCTTATGTATTACATGGGTTGTTTGTGAAGATTACCTCACTTGCGACATTGCCCTCAATGCGGTTATGCCTCTAAGTCGTGCTTCGACACGTGAGAGATATAGCCGCATCGAGGGTGTTACAAGTTGGTAATCAGAGCCTTCCCCTACTTAATCGAATCACTGGTGTTAGTGAGTCTAGAAATGTTTTGAGTCATTTAGGAATTATATATATCGGAGAGTTAGGACTTCTTTTTACTCCTCAGTCCCTTGGTCGCTCTGGTGAGGCATCCTGACATAGAGTTTTAACTCTTCTCTTCTTAAATTTCACTAAAAAAATTTAGGATCACGCGGGTATCTTGGAATCGTTCTGATGGTTTTGTGATGAGAACATTGTTCTTGGTGCCTCCTGTCATTTAGGGGTTGTGGCAGTGTCCCGGGGAGTTGAGCTCCGAGGTGTTGTCGTCACAATTTTATCATTGCAGTTCTGGAATACCTGAGTTTAGTTTCGTCGACATCAAAAATCTCTTTTATGCAGTTGTTGGTGAGATAACCTCGACGCCACCTAGTACTGGGGCGGGAGTTCGGGAGTATTTCCATAACTCGTATAACGGATGCTTTTCGAATGTTGAGGTAGACGATTTCCGAAGGTTTCTTGGTTATGTGTTGAAGGATGGATACAGCTGGATGTAGGATTTGTTAGTTTTGGGTGAGATATTATGCTTCCCCTGTATCCCCAACACCTGATTGCATAACCGGAAAGGTTCGGGAGTTTATAAGTGGGAATTCAAGTTGCTCTTAGGATATCTTTCCGACAGATGTATGATATGAAATTGGGGTTCGACGTCTAGTGGTCCGCCTATTCACGGTTGGTTTTACAGTGGTCTCGTCGTGTCTTAAAGAGTCCTTGGCTATGCCGACTCGGGGACGCTTTGTATGTCATGTGCATTGCCTTGTACATGATGGTGTTGTACGATCGAGCCCGTGTAGGCCCACCACGAAAACTTCGGACGAAATCTCTATCATATGTTTGTTCCGGCTTATTCTGCAAGCCAATCCTTTGTTTTGTTTTGAGTTGTGGTATTCGAGTTGCTTCGAAGTCAAATGTTGATTCCATAGCTTTCCTAAACGGTGTTCTCATACTCCTATGTGAATACTAATCCTTCTCGATCATCGAGTCTGTCATGTCAATCCTTTTCAACCGGTGTGTCTCTCCTCAAGTGGATCCGATCACTTCAACATTCGCAAGATTAATTATCGGTTTTTATCTGTGGTGTTTGCTTCATCCGTCTTCAAGTTGCCTTTGTTTCCCCACCCGCCCACCCTTTTTCCTCAAGGACTACTTGTTGAAGACGTTCTCAAGTTATGCTATATCTATCTTAATCCTTTCTAAGAGAATAAGTAGTATGCCAAATCCATTGCTGATCATCAATTTAATTGATGAAGGACAAGCATAATGTAATTCTTATTCTTGTTTCATCAGGTGAACTAAATTCCCTATTCCGGAGGCTCATCAAATTCCTGATTTCAATTGTTTCATCTTCTCTTTTTCCCGGAGTTCCAACCTTTTCAATTATTTCACCATGGAGATTCATCTAAATCGGTACAAGGTTTCACCTTGTGTTTTCAACTTCTCTTTCTTTCTGTTTGATCATTCTTTTGTTTAACGGAGTTCATCATGAAGGTTCTACATGATGGTGCATAAAGGATTTATTTCCTTTCGAAGTTTTCATCAAGATTCTTTTAAGGAGCTCAATCTTTCTTCTTCTTGCAATCCGGAGTGCAATTCTTTCTTCCGTATCATTGGAGATGGTATTATGTCATTCTTGATAATTTGAGTTCATGTGTCATGAATCAAATGTTGTTAAGAATGAGGTATTTTAAATCCATCTACCTTTTCGTTGGAGTTATCTTAGTTTATATTTCACCTAAAGCCTTCCCTAAGGTTTGTTGCTATCTATGGTGCTCATAAGTGACCCTAGTTCTTCTTTTATCCTCCCGGTGATATAAGCTTTCTCGTCCCCTTGTTCATATCAATCCTATCTATCGTTTCTGTTAGTTGCAGAATTTCACCTCATAGTTTTGAGATGTTTTTCATAAGTCCACAACAAGTTCGCTCTTTTCTTGTTGGGTTTCCAACAACTCCGTTCGACCCTTCCCCTAAGGATATCTTTTCAAGCTCTTTTGTAGAAGAAGTTGGCTTTTTCTTCTATATTCTTTTATCTCAATGATCTATCTTCTATTTCTCTCTTCCGGAGACATTGCGATGTTGCTCTTTTCAACCCATCATTTTGTTTTGTCAAGATCATGCTTCTTTCTTTTGCTTATCCATTTAACCGGAGTGTTCTATCCTTTTTGCTCAATTTCTTTTCGCCTTATCAAGCCTTGTATTTCTTTTCAATCGGAGAGTTCTCTGAGATCTTTCTTACTTCTAGTCCCATTCTTTAGTTTCGGAGGCAGTGTGTTGCGATTTCATCGAGTATCTTCTCATCTTATCAAGTTCTTAATCAATACTCCTTCTTTTCATTCGGAGTGCTGCCCGAATTCGTTCTTCCTTATTCATCTTCCCAACAGGAGTGCTTTCAACTTTGTTCTTCTTCGTTGGATTCTTTCTTTCAATGGCTTAACCTTTTCAAGGTTCTTCGGTATCACTCATTTGTCAAAGAAGCAACTTAGCTTTACCTCTTCCCTTCCTTTTACATTGTTCCTCCGGTGCATTCTAGATCTCGGAACGAGATCCTCTCATAGTGGTGGAGTGTTGTAACGCCCCGAGACTGATGTGCCAGGTGTCCTCCAGTTATTCGATGTTGTTGCGTTGTCATTGCTTGCGTGTCATGCATTGCATATGATGTCCTCATGTGCATTTCATTTGCATACATGTTCGTCTCATGCATCCGAGCATTTTCCCCGTTGTCCATTTTGCAATCCGGTGCTCCTATGTCACCCGGTGTCCCTTTCTACCTCTTTTCGTGTGCGGGTGTTAAACATTTTCGGATTGGACCGAGACTTTTCATGCGGCCTTGGTTTACTACCGATAGACCGCATGTCAAGTTTTGTGCCATTTGGACTTCGTTTGATATTCCAACGGTTAACCGAGGAACCGAGAAGGCCTCGTGTGTGTTGCAGCCCAACACCCCTCCAAAGAGGCCCAAAACCCACCTAAACCTCCTCCATCATCTTGGTCATTCGATCATGATCGCATGGCCGAAAACCGCACCTCATTTGGACTCTCCTAGCTCCCTCTACCTCTATAAATAGATCCCTCCATTTCATTTTCGGGTATTTTCCCCCGAAACCCTAGGCTCCCTCTTCCTCACGCCCGGACGAAACCTCCACCGCGCCCGGACCTTTCCGACCTGACCCCGCCGCCGCCCAGTGCCAATGACGCGTTGCCACATGTCCCGCCGGGACCTCTCCTCGCCGCCGGCCCGGGAGGCCCGAACCGGGCCCCCGAGGCCCATCGCACGCCCCGGCACCTGGGAACCTACCGCACCGCCCATCCCGCGCGCCGACCGCCTCCGAGAGCTGTCACCCCGCCAAGCGCTCTACCACCGCACCGCCAGCTCGTGCCTCGCCGCCTGCCTCGCCCGCCAGCCGCCGCCGCCGACCTCGCCGCGGTGCGCCGCCCTGTGCCCGATCCGTGCTACGGAGACCTCCCCGCGACGCCGAGACCCTCCTCCGGCGAACCCTGATAAGCTACTCCAGCCGGATCCATCAACCACGACGAGCTGCTACAGTAACTCTGGCGATCTCCTCGGTCCGCGTGCTGGATCTGGATCTGGAATTCGGAGGTTGACTTTTGCATCCCTAACCCTAATTTTTTATGGCATCTTCATCATGTCACAACTTCCTCATCGTGGCTCCGATTCATGCGTGTAGCATATCAAAATGTTCGCCTCGACGAGTACATCATTTCATCTCACTGCATCATTTTCATTTGAGCTCATCTTGACGCCCGAAATGCTGTTGAAAGAGGGCTATGTGGTGAATTTGTCAGATCTCTTGTATCAAATAGCTATTTTTCATTTTTGCCATGTTTAATGTGTTCATGCTATGATCCTGAGCTCTACACGAGTTTTGTTATATGCCATGCCATATTTACAGAGGTGCTTACCATGTATTTTTGTGATATGTGTGGTGACTAGCACAAGCTTGCAATGTAGCGTAATCGGTAATGCGGATTTCAGGGACTTGTCCTGATTTTGTCGTTATGCCATATGTTCATGTTGTTTCCTTGTGATCCGTGCCTCTTTTCAGGATGATAAGTAAGGATGTTTTGTTAATATTGTGGTGCTCTATCCATCCATGTCTTTGCTTGAATTTATGGAGCATCCTAGCTTGAGTCAATCGAGCTCTACTTTTGCTATAAAGTTAATCCTGGCAGATTGTTCCGTGCATGTTATGATGTTGTTCTTGCCATGTCTAGCTTCTATGCCATATCTTATTGATGGATATATGCTTAGTTTGTCATGCCATGCTTTGTAGTGCGTGCATCGAGCTCATAAACATACCTACTCGTCAACTGATTTGCATGCTCCAGTTTTTCACAAAGTCTGGATCTGTTTATGTTTTTGCCATGTTCACATGCTTGCAATTGTATTTTCTGATCCCTTTTGGCTCAAGGTCACTAAGGGACTTTTGTTAAGTACTTTGAGTAGCTTCATGCCATGCCTTGCTTTGCCATGATATCTTCTTGTAGCATGTAGTTTTCATACTCTAAAGTGTGCTTCCTGATAATAAATTTCAGACTTGTGTTAATTTCACTGAGTCTGAAACCCGTTAGCATTTGCTCTTTTGCCATGCTTGTTTGAACCTGTTAATGAGTGAATTAGCCATATCTCAGTATTCATCTTTTGTCAAGAATCATGAGTGGATCCCTGCCATGTATTTTGTTTCCATGTTTGAGTGTTGTAGCATATTTATCCTCATGCATTTATATGGCTACTTGTTGTTTATCGCAGACCTGTGCCATATTTATTTTGCTTGCCATTCCCAAACCGTGCATCCGATTCCGGTAATCTTTATATCGATTTCAACCGAAATCACCTCCTGTTTCCAGTGGAACTCTTGGATTTCCAAGTTGAGGTCAGGTTCAATCATTCATGTCCAAATCATGCATATGCAGCACATATCGCATCACGCATATCATACCATGTTCATTTGTTGGTTGTTTACTATGTTGTGTGCTTCTTTCCGGTGTTGCTTCTTTGGGTTGGTTCTGGTAACGTCGTGTTTGTGAGGACCCGTTCGACTACGTCCGTTTGTCTTCTTCATGGACTCGTTCTTCTTCCTTGTGGGATTTCAGGCAAGATGACCATACCCTCAAAATCACTTTTATCTTTGCTTGCTAGTTGCTCGCTCTTTTGCTATGCCTATGCTGCAATATCTACCACTTGCTTATCATGCCTCCCATATTGTTAACCAATCCTCTAACCCACCTTGTCCTAGCAAACCGTTGTTTGGCTATTCTACCGCTTTGCTCAGCCCCTCTTATAGCGTTGTTAGTTGCAGGTGAAGTTTGAAGTTTGTTCCTTGTTGGAACATGGAGATGTTGTTCCTTGTTAGAACATGTTTATTTGTTGGGATATCACAATATCTCTTATTTAATTAATGCATCTATATACTTGGTAAAGGGTGGAAGGCTCGGCCATATGCCTGGTGTTTTGTTCCACTCTTGCCGCCCTAGTTTCCGTCATATCGGTGTTATGTTCCCGGATTTTGCGTTCCTTACGCGGTTGGGTTATAATGGGAACCCCTTGACAGTTCGCCTTGAATAAAACTCCTCCAGCAAGGCCAACGTTGGTTTTACCATTCGCCACCTAGCCTTTTCTTTCCCTTGGGTAGGCTTGCCCAAGGGTCATCTTTATTAAACCCCCGGGCCAGTGCTCCTCTGAGTGTTGGTCCAACTTGTCAGCCACCGGTGACCACCTTGGGCAACTCTGGGCTGGCCTACTGGAAGTTTGGACAATCCGGTGTGCCCTGAGAACGAGATATGTGCAGCTCCTATTGGGATTTGTCGGCACATTCGGGTGGCATTGCTGGTCTTGTTTTACCATTGTCGAAATGTCTTGTAACCGGGATTCTGAGTCGGATCGGGTCTTCTCGCTAGAAGGATTATCCTTCGTTGACCGTGAGACCTTGTGATGGGCTATGTTGGGACACCCCTGCAGGGATTTGAAATTTCAAAAGCCGTGCCCGCGGTTATGGGTAGATGGGAATTTGTTAACGTCCGGTTGTAGAAAACCTGAAGTTGACCTTAAATAAAATGCACCAACTGCGTGTGTTACCGTGATGGTCTCTTTCCGGCAGAGTCCGGGAAGTCAACACGGTGTTGGAGTTATGCTTGACGTAGGTTGTTCTAGGGTCACTTCTTGATCATAGTTTCTCGACCGCGCTTTGCCTTATCTTCTCGCTCTCATTTGCGTATGTTTAGCCACCATATATGCTAGTCGCTTGCTGCAGCTCGACCTCATGCCTTTTACCCTTCCTATAAGCTTAAATAGTCTTGATCACGAGGGTGTAAGATTGTTGAGTCCCCGTGACTCACAGTTACTTCCAAAACCAGTTTGCAGGTGCCGATGTTACCGTGCAGATGATGCAACCGAGCTCAAGGAGGAGCTTGTTGCAGATCGTGTTCTTTATGTTGTTCCGTTTTCCAGTTGATCAGTAGTGGAGCCCAGTTGGGACGATCGGGGATTTGTGTAGCTTTTGGGGTAGTCTTCTTTTATTTTGGTTCCGTAGTCGGACCTTGTTTGTATCTGTATGATGTAATGCTTTATTCATGTAATTGTGTGAAGTGGCGATTGTAAGACAACTATGTATCTCTTTCCCTTATGTATTACATGGGTTGTTTGCAAAGATTACCTCACTTGCGACATTGCCTTCAATGCGGTTATGCCTCTAAGTCGTGCTTCAACACGTGGGAGATATAGCCGCATCGAGGGTGTTACAACGCCCACGTCCAATCAACCACCACGCGTCAACCGAGGCCACGGGCTTTTGGGGCCCGCGGCGCTCCGCGCTTGACCCTTTGGCTTCGCCTCAAAGCTAGCTACTATCGTCGTTCTAGGAACGGCGGTACCCAAACTTGCCTGCCTGCAACCGACGACGTGGCTGGGTCGGCGGGTTTGTATGGCCCATCTACATCGACAAGGCATTCAAGACCCTCGCGAGGGGCCAAGCCTCACAAGGCGGACGACGCAAGACCTCCTCATGAGCGGCCTCGCCAGGCAGGCTCACGAGGGGCGGAGAGATCAAGGCAAGGCAGACCTCGCAAGGTCCTTGTGATGTGAGCCATGACGATTGAGACCAGGTGGGCGCCAGCTCGCGAAGTGTCCTTGCTTCCTCTTTCGGGCCAAGGGGGGCAAGCGCAGGCGCAGACTACCGAGGCATCACGCAAAGGTTTCCATATTGGTGCAACAAGACCAAGACCAGAGGGACGACAAGACGGAGGTAACCATGGAGCCCAGGACGGCGTCACCACCAGAGCCTTTGGCAGGCGAAGACCACCTTTTGTTAGGATAAGCTGTTCTAGTTGCACCCTTTCAAATTGGACGTTGTTGGCTCCCTTCCCGCTCAATATTTGGGGAGTGGACCAGGGCCTATATAAGTAGAACTAGCCACCACGATGGGGGACGAAGATCAGATCGAGAGGCATCCCACCCACAGAAGTTCACCAAGCACAAGAACACCTCAACCTCAGGAGGTTGTTCTTCCCATTGTACTTTTCATCATCATCCCAAGAGGAAATCCACCACCACCACACTGGAGTAGGGTATTACACCACAACGGTGGACCAAACCAGTATAAATCTTGTGTCTTTCTGTGTTGTGAGTTTGTCGAGTTTGTCTACTAGATCTTAGAGAGCTAGGGCGTGGATCGATAGGGAGAAAACCTTCACGCGCACCCCAGTGTTCGAACCTCAAGGGTTTGCCAGAACCCGTGATCTGACAGATACAATCCTATCTATATGCATATGCAAATGCTCATGAGTTGCTTATGCAGTGATCTTGGTGTGCTCATGCATCCATGCAATCTTAGTTGCCCCCCTCTACATCACTTCTTTATTTTCTCTTTCACGGGGTCAACGCCCCAGCTTTCTACAAGGGTTTACATGCAGCTGAGGCAAGGCCTGTACAAAAGGGTCGTTGCCGGTGCGATTTGCTTCACCGCCTCGGCCCTTTCCACCAGCGGCATTCTAACATTTTTCTTTATCACGCTTGTCATATTTCGCCCTCTGTTTCTTGACAAGCTGCTCAGCTTAGTAACATTCCTGAAGATCATGGCCCTTCATCTGGTGGATCTTGCAGTACGGGCATCACCTTTCCTAGCTTTCTCAGCGACAGCAGCTTCTCGGCAGGCTGTGCAAGCGGCAACTTCCTGGCCGGGGGCTCAGCCTTGGCTTTTTGTCAGTACTAGGATTCCCGAACCTTCTACAGTCATCACTGCTTTATCCCTTGGCTTCTTATTGTGCTTCTTGCCCTTTCTCTAGCAAGGTAATTCATCGTCATCCTCTGAATCAACGTTGATGCAATCCCCCTCTCCGGGCAACTTCCTTCCTTCCTCTATCCGAGCACACTTATCTACCAGCGTGTATACCTTAGAACGAATGCGACGGTTGCGCACATTGGACTAGAAAGCTCCTATAATGGCTGCTGGATGGATATTTGGAATATTCCTATGGACTTCATTGAATCTCTATAAATACTTACAGAGAGTTTCTCCTGCTTTCTGCCGGAGAAGTTGCAGGTCGTTGGGTCTATCGGGCTCTTGGTGGCTATCGGTGAAGGCACCGATGAACTCGTGGCACAGGTCCGCCCTAGATGAAATGGAGTTCTCCGGCAGGTGCATCAGCCAAGACCTCATGTTGGACTTGAGCGCCAACGCAAAGTAGTTGGCGAACACCTTCTCATCTCTCCCCAGGCAGCTTGAACAACGATGGTGTAGATGCTCAAGAACTCTGCTGGGTTCAGCCTTCCATTGTACTTCTCAGGTATCTCTAGCATGAACGTGCAAACGGATGGCTAACGGACTTACCGCATCTCCCGTGTGATAGCAGGGCAACCAACCTCGAAAGGTAGGCACCCGCCAACACCAAGCGCAGGTTTATCTACATCGAGGCTGTCGCACCCGTCGGTCTGGCGGAGGTCGTCGCATCGTCAATTCATGTCGACATGCACATCTCCCCGTCGCCTATCCTCCGGGGCTCGATGTTGGCCTGGACGTGCTCGAGGGTCAGAAGAGGTCATTGAAACATCATCGAGGTCTTGATTCTGTTGTGCATGTGTCGGCTGCCGTGGTGGGGACTAGACCCTAGGGACGCCTCCCTCCGTTCGACCAGCAGTATCGTTGGTTGCCGTTGCTTGGGGAGGTCGTGGCGGGCCAGCTCGTCGTGAGCCCCCAGCTTCGGCCAAACCGAGCAGGCTCTGGATGGTGGCATGTCGTTCATCCATCTTCTCGGCCGTGGGTGGAAACCTTAGCAGCAACTGAGCTCATGCCATAGCCTCCGTGGCGGTGCTCGGCTTGGATGTCGGCTGCACCATTGCCTGGCTCCTAATGGCGCTAGCGGCAGCGACGGTGGTGGTGTCGTGTCCACGCAATTGTGGGGCAACCGTCTGGGCAGCGGGGTCGTGCGGTGGTGGTGCTCGAGGGTCAACAACTCCGCCGCGCGTAGCGGTTTGGTTGACTCGTCCAGGAGGAGACACACGGGCCGCGGTCGCTCCTACAGTGGGGGCGGCTGGAGGGTGATGGCTCACCCCGGACCAAGAACCGTTACTGCGGTTGTGCCCGTCAGCGGGAGGAGATGGCACAGACGGAGCGACCCTCTCGCTCACACATTGCAGAGCATGACTACCAAGGTGTTGTTGACGTTGTTCTCCTCCGACATCTCCAACCCCCGTGTTGGCCGCGGGCGGAGTGGCGATGGCGCCACCTGCTCCAACCACGCCCCCAATAGCGTTCACGTCTTCGGTCGCCTCCGCATCCTCCGTAGGGCCCGAGGCCGCAGGAGGCGGAGCCTTCGAGGTGGACGGATGGTCCAAAGCGTCGGACTTCTTCTTCTTAGGCCCATGGTCGAGGGTGCCATCGAAGATGAAGATGGTGATGAAGATGACGTGCAGCGCACACTCTTAGGTTCGTGCAAGCTAGCGCCCTACCTGGTGCGCCAAATATGTCGGAGGATATCCACGGCCACCTATGGGACCAGGAGGCCCCTTGCTGGTTCGACAGGGGGACGTCACGTTGCACAAAGAGCATACCAGCACGTGGCAGCACGGCAGAGAGCACACAAGAAATTTACCTAGGTTCGGGCCGCTGGACACATAAAACCCTACTCCTGCTTTTGTGGATTGATGGTGGAATGTGGTTAATGCAACGCAGCAACGCAATACACTTTCCCGTCAGGGGTCGCCATATGGCAGCGGCTACTATGCGCATATGGCGTGCAGGTTCCTCAACTTTTCCAACCTCTCCTATGGGTGCCATGGGTCTCCTTTTATAGATTAAGGGGTCACCACAATCGCAAAGTGGTCATTATCCACTAATATGATAGCAAATAGTGCTATCGTACCTAACTCCGCGGGTTGATAGGGTGCATTAAATGCACCACTTAGTGTCACATCACTGGTTGCCTGGCAAGGCTTGTCGGGCTATCTTGCCAGCTCCGCGCTTGTCCTATTGACACGTCGCAGGACGGGTGTCATCTATATGATCCTTCTATAGGAAACGGCCGCCATATGGCAAATGGCTGCCACTTAATCAACTTGCGGCTTGACACCGCACTAATTGACGACATGGGTCGCGCTTGAGTGGTTGGGGGTGGTTTTGTCTCCGCGAGCCCCGGCAGGCCCTACCAGGGCACCTTGGTTGCTTGCTTCTGGTGGTGGCCTTGCCCCTTGCCGGCTCGCCTACCCAGCAAGGGAGGCACTTCTCTTGCCGATATATTGCTCCTCTGGCTAGATCTTGATCCCTCTGAGCTGCATGTTGGTTCTTCAAATCTCTTGGTCGTTCAAACTCTGACTCCAGTTGATGCTTCAATCTTGATCTTGTGCATGTGCATAGTCTGGGCAATGGACCCAGGTCCTGTTGCATTGACAACTTGTGGTATGAACGATACAAAGTGCGAGCTGAAGAGAAAGACACATCTAGTTGGAAGTTCTCAGGCCATACATGTAAACAAATATACAACCTAATATGTGCCTCCAATTAGTATAGTAGTAGAGTACATAGGCGCATACATCATAACATCACCGTGCATTGCACGTACAACATTTAGTGGTAGTAAGAGAAATACCTATATGCCATGCATGTTCATACTATTTGTGGCTTTCTACTTCACTTACTGCACCATATTACTCAGGTTCGTACGTCCACTCCTGGGTACATGTCCGTCTCGTAGTTCAGTCCCACGTGTTCTTCATAGATGGAACGATCTATAACGGTAGGCAACGAGAGTCCATATCATCGCAGCTTCTTAGTGTGGCTCCCCGCGACGGAGACTCATCCAAACTGAAGCGGCATAGATCAGGGATAGGGGCGTTCAAGATATGAATTCGTCAACGCGCAATGAAAATGCACCCGTTCTTCATGAACGGTAGGCCATAGGCGTCGTGCACGGAAGGTGGCATTGTTTGCACTATGGGGTAGTTGTCCCCGATGAAAATCCACTACTCTTCCAGTGTGTTCATCCACACCCAGGTAGCATCGCGGGGGTCAAACACACAGCCGTCCATCTGGTACACATGGCATCTCAAACCTGGATACATGCCGGCGTGCATGGTTATGGTCCATGCAGTATAAAATGTGATGTAAGCAGGTGATACAGATTTAAATAAAATACTTTATATTGCTTATTTCTATGAGGTGGAACGGAAGCACTGTATAGCCCAGCTGCGGCACGGGCGGCAACAAACAATTTGAGAATTACCTGGGCCATGTACATTAATTAAAGTAGTAGTTTTGTTTGATGGGATTACGACTACCTATCTAGTACTAGACGGAGTTGAAATTGGTAAGTCCTTTATAGTTTATAAAACTTGGCATTATAAAGTTGCGTAGATGACTATCCCAATCAATAAAAAAAGAAGGAAAGAACTACTCTTGCTCCTGGTGTACAAAGAAACATGTACTGAAATGTTATAAGATGACATGGCAATAAGATATATGATTGTTCCTGGCTCTACTACTCTTGTATTGAAGAGATGGGATTACCTGGGTACATGATCAGAGTCTAATTGTCATAGATCTGGCACCTTGTTGCCCTTCAATGGTACCATGGGTAACGACTGCTAGGATAGTACGTCCCAACTGGGTGTTGTGAGCTACAAAGTTCCAAGTTAGACCAAATGCCTCATGCACATCCATGATTGGTGATCTGATTTTGATTAGGGGATAACTTTGCCCTGCATAATCGTGCAAACAAGGCGGAATTCATAGAAACCGGACGAAAATCATTACATTTCGAAAACTTTTAAACTGGACAAGATGCATTACAATTTTCATACAAACCAGAGTAAAACCTACTCTAAACAAGTTGCAACTGTAATGTGGGCAGCGCACGGATGACGGCCGGCCATGGTATCTTTTGAGGCTACTAATAGTGGGGAGTCTCATATACAATATAGTACTAGTGCATGATACTAGTGTATGATATGCTACTTTTATAGTGAATAGTATCATAGAGTAGTATCATTGATGTCGGCGTTCTGGGAACGGGGGTACCGAGACTTGCCTACCTGCGACCCAGACCGTGGCTCCACCAGCGGCCTGGCACGGCCCATCTTCATCAACCAATGCTCAAGACCCTCACGAGGGGCCGAGCCTAATGAGGCGGACGACACAAGACCTCCTCAGGGGCAGCCTCACTAGGCTGCCTCGCGAGGAGTGGAGAGATCAAGGCGAGGGCACCTCGTGAGGTTCCAGTGACGTGATCCATGATGACAAAGGCTAGGCGGGCGCCAGCAGGCGCAGGGCGCCAGTTTCCTCTTTGGTGCTAAAGAGGCATGTGCAGGTGAGGAGTCCCCCCTTCCTTTTCGGCAGGCGAAGACAACCTTTTGTCAGGATAACTTGTTCTCGTTGCCCCTTCAAACTGGCCATTGTGGGATCCCTTCCCGCCTAATATTTGGGGAAAGGACCTGGTCCTCTATAAATAGGGCTAGCCACCACCATAGAAGAGGACGGATCATTCAAATCATCCCCAACCACACAAGCTCATCGAGCTCAAGAACACCTCTCCTTAGGAGGCACTTCTTCCCTTGTACTTGTTCATCCCTAGCCTACAAGGAAATCCACCACACCACACTGGAGTAGGGTATTACACCGCAACGGTGGCCCGGACCAGTATAAACTCTCGTGCCCTTTGTTCCTCGGGTTTGGCGAGTTAGGTGTTGCTATCATTGCGAGAGTGTGAGCTAGGGGGAGAGAGATCTTCGTGCGCACCCAAGTGTTCGAACCTCAAGGGTTTGCCGGAACCCGTAATCCGACATTTGGCATGCCAGGTAGTGGTGCGCCGAAGATCTGACGCACCGAAGATCCATCCCTCAGTCGGCTCCGCCTCTCTAGCCGTTCCCCATGGCCAGCACGGCTCCTCCTACTGGATCGGAGAGCGACCCCGGCGGCGCCAGGGGCTCAAGGCCTTCACCCCCGCCATCCGGCGGGTGCTGTGGCCGCACAAGTTCAATCCGGAGATGCCGCCCTGCTACAACAGCGCGACAGATCCGTCGACCTTCCTGCTGGCATACGAGGAGGCCGTCGTGGAAGCTGGAGGTGATGACAAGGTCATGGCCAATTTGTTCCCCATGGCCCTCACTGGCGCGCCGCATGCTTGGCTGCTCAACCTGCCAGGATCCTCTGTGGCCTCTTGGGAGGGGCTACACGGCCTTTTCGTCGCAAGCTTCGCGGCACTGGCGCCTGTCGCCGTCGCGGCCCTCCTCGGTGGCTCACAAACGCGACCCTCGGACCGCCACACCAAGCAATTCCTTCACCAGATCGGCGCCGCCTCTGTGCAGCGGGGAGCCCCTCCAGGATGGGTGGCGCCCAAGGCCGACCTCACCTTCGACTCAGGCGATCACCCCACTACCACGGCCGGCTCGGGTGCACTCCCAATGGTCTACATGCCCACCATCTGCAACGTCTCCATGACAAGACCCGCAACAACGGCGGAGCAGGCCTCAACGTGCTCTTCGTGGAAGATTTTGGCTTGCTTCACGTGCCGTACGGCTGGCTCCACCCCACCAAGCCTTTCTCCGGAGTCGGTAGCAGGTCCACCAGCCCCTTGGGGCAGATACGCATCCCGGTCACCTTCGTTATCCCGGGAAAACTACCGCACCAAGCTCATCAACTTCGACATCGCTCGCATCGGCCTCCCATACAACGCCATCCTCGGGTACCCTGCTTTGGCTCAGTTCATGGCAGTGATCCATCCGGCCTACAACCTCATGAAGATGTCGGGCAGCAGTGGCGTCCTCACCGTGGCCGGAGACACCAAGGAAGCTCTGACAGCCCTCAAGCTTATCTTCGGGGCCGCAATGGCAGCGCGCCCGGCCGGCAAAGCCACCCCAGGGTCTAAGGAGGCCGCACCTGCAAAGAAGAAGTAGCTGTTCACTCAAGACCAAGCCAAAATGAAGCAAGTGCCGGTCGAGGAAGGAAGATCCTCGGAGGCCACCTTCACCATAGGCGCCGTCCTCGATACGGGTCAAGAGGAGGCATTAGTGAAGTTCTTGCGCGCGAACAAGGAGGTATTCGCCTGGGAACCCAAGCAGATGGTAGGGGTCCCAAGGGGGGTAATCGAGCATCAATTAAGGGTGTGACCCAATGTGCGCCCTGTGATGCGGAAGGCGTGGCAACAGTCCACGGAGAAGCAGTCTTTCATAATCCAAGAAACTCGCATGCTGGAGGCGGCAGGTGTCGTTCGTGAGGTCCGGTACCCGGAGTAGCTGGCGAACCCCATCTTCGTGCCAAAGGCGGGAAGGAACGCATGTGTGTCGATTTCACCAACCTCAACAAGGTCTGTCCCCAAGACCCGTTCCCATTTACGCGTATCAACTAGATCGTCGACTCCACCGCCGAGTGCGACCTGCTATGCTTCCTGGACACGTTCTTGGGCTACCACCAGATCAAGACGGCTGTGGAGGATGTGGAGAAGACCGCCTTCCTGACCCCGTGCAGGGTGTATTGCAACACCTGCAGGCCGTTCGGACTGCGCAACGCTGGGCGACCTTCTAGCGGATGATGCACATCGCCTTGGGTCAGCAGCTCGGCAGAAACGCTGAAGCCTACGTCGATGACATTGTGGTAAAATCTCGGGAGGCGAGAACCCTGATTCAGGACCTGGAGGAGACCTTCACTAGCCTGCGCCAGGTGGATTTGCGGCTCAACCTGGAGAAGTGTGTGTTCGGTGTCCCCTTCGGCAAGCTACTGGGTTTCCTTGTTTCCCACAGAGGGATCGAGGTTAACCCCGAGAAGGTCAAGGCAATAGAAGACATGAGCCATCCACAAACTCTCGAGGAAATGCAGAAACTTGCAGGCTGCGTGACCTCACTGGGGTGCTTCATCTCCAAGATGGGGGAGTGCGCTCTACCGTTCTTCAAGCTGATGAAGAAGAAAGGCCCCTTTGAATGGACCCCAGAGGCAGATCTGGCATTTCAAGACCTCAAGAGATACCTAACCAGCCCACCGGTGATGGTGGCACCTCGCCCGCTCGAGCCTCTGGTGCTCTATCTGGCCACTAAGCCTCACTTCGCTAGCACGACGTTGGTGGTGATTCGAGAGGAGCGCCGGTCCAAGAGCCCACAGCGCAATACCGCGCCCTCAGCTGGAATGGTGCAGTCACAAGATGGCGCCGCTAAGGCCAAGACAATGCCCATAGACGATCACACCCCACAAGATGGCGTTCAAGGGCCCGCGGAAGGCTAGATAGGTGACCGGGATCCTGAGGTCCCCTACCCCAGGAGGCACCACAACCTCCGGAGTACACAAGATCCATTGGCGCTCCCGCCCTCGTCGAGCACCTAGTATACTTTGTCAGCACCATTCTATGGGACACGAGAGCATGGTACCCAATGCCACAGAAGCTCTTACTCTCGCTCCTGGTGGCCTCACGCAAGCTACGCCATTATTTCCAAGGCCACCCGATTAAGTTGGAGTTCAGCACGATCAGGGTTATCAAGGGAGCTGCGCTTGCCGACTTCGTGGCGGAATGGACTGCCGCTCCGGAGCCCGAAGCAGGAGAGAGCCGATCCCTGTCGCCAGGAATGAAGCACCGGATGGTTGGGTCATGTACTTCGATGGCACTTGTAACGCCCTCGATGCGGCTATATCTCCCACGTTTCGAAGCACGACTTAGAGGCATAACCGCATTGAAAGCAATGTCTCAAGTGAGGTAATCTTCGCAAACAACCCATGTAATACAATAAGGGAAAAGATACATAGTTGGCTTACACTCGCCACTTCACACAGTTACATGAATAAAGAATTACATCATCCAAATACACTCAAGGGCCGACTACGGAACCAAAATAAAAGAAGACTACCGCAAATGCTACACAGATCCCTGATCGTCCCGACTGGGCTCCACTACTGATCTACTAGAACGAAACAACACAAATACCGCAGCTTGCCACGTGGCCCGAGCCCCACATCGCCGCCTCCTCCCGCTGTCGGCCCGTCCCGGCCCAAAGCCGGCCCTCCGCCACACCGCCCGGGCCAGATCTGCGCGCGCCCCGCGCCCCCTTCTTCCCCGGCGCCGTCTCTGCCCGCGCGCCGCCGCACTTTGCCTGGCCGGCCGCTGCGACCTCGCCGGTCGGAGTAGGGAGACGGCGCCCCTCGCCGCCCGACCTTGCGCAGCTCGCCACCGGCCGACCGTGCCCCGGCGTGCCTCCTCCGCCGGCTGGATCCGGCGACCCGGCCCTCTCCAGCGTCCTCCACCTCCTCCCCGAAGCTACTCTGGCGATCTACAGTGAATCCGGCCGACCTCAGTTTCCGCGCCCGGCCAGATCCAGATCTGGAGTTTTGCCTCGGTTGACTTTCTCCCGGAACACTAATTATTATTACATTATTCATCGTGCCGTAACTTTGCATTCGTAGCTCCGTTTTGGGTGTGTAGCATATCAAAATTTTGGTCTCAGAGAGCACATCATTTCATCTCATTGCATCATTTTCATTTGAGCTCATTTTGATGCCCGAAATGCTGTTGGAGGAGAGCTATTTGAGTTAATTGTCAGATCTGCTGCACCAAATAGCTATTTGTCATTTTTGCCATGATTAATGTGTGCATGATATGCTCATGAGCTCTACATGTGTTTTGTTATATACTTTGCCATCTTTACAGAGGTGCCACCCATGTATTTTTGTGACATGTGTGGTGACTAGCACAAGCTTGCAAAGTAGTGCATTCGTTAATGCTGATTTCAGGGACTTAGAAATTCCACTAAGTCCTTGATCTGTTTTTATCAATATGCCATATGTTCATGTTGTTTCCTAGTGATCCGTGCCTCTTTTGAGGATGATCAGTAAGGATGATTTGTTAATCTTGTAGTGCTCAATCCATCCATGTCTTTGTTTGCAATTATGGAGCAGCCTAGCTTGAGTCAATCCAGCTCTACTTTTGCTATTTCATGAATCTGGGCAGACTGTCTACTTGTTAGCGATTTTGTCGAGGATGTTGTAGTTGATCGGTGCATGCTATGTTGGTGTTCTTGCCATGTCTAGCTTATATAATGTGTATTCTTGATGGGTGTATGCTTAGGTTGTCATGCCTTGCTCTATAGCGAGTGCATCGAGCTCGTAAACATGCCTACTTGCTATCATATTTGCATGTTCCAGTTTTTCACTAAGTCTAAGATATGATTATGTTTTTGCCATGTTCACATGCTTGCAATTGTATTTTCTGATCCCTTTTGGCTCAAGATCACTAAGGGACTTTTGTTAAGCTCTTTGAGTAGCTCCATGCCATTCTTTACTTTGCCATGTTATGTTCCTGTAGCATCTAGTGTTCATGCTCTAATGTGTGCTACCTGATCTGAAATTCCAGACTAGTGCTGATTTCACTAAGTCTAAAATCTGATTACCGTTTGCATTTTTGCCATGCTTGTTTGAACCTGTTAATGGATGAATTGGCCGTAGCTCAGTGTTTTGAACCTGTTAATGGATGAATTGGCCGTTTGCATTTCACTAAGTTTGAATCTTTTGTCAAGAATCATGAGTGGATCCCTGCCATGTATTTTGTTTCCATGTTTGAGTGTTGTAGCATAATTAACTTGATGCATTTAGATGGCTACTTGCTGTATATCGCAGACCGGTGCCATATTTGTTTTGCTTGCCATTCCAAACCGTGTCTCCGATTCCAGTGTTCTTTATATCGAATTCAAGCGAAATCACCTCACCTTTCAAGTGGCACACTTGGATTTCCATGTTGAGGCCAGGTCCAATCATTCCTTGTCAAATCTTGCATATGCATCACATATCGCATCCCGCATAGCATACCATGTTTGCATCATGTTGTTTGAGCTTTGCACGTGGTTGATTGTGTTCCTTTTGCTTCTTTGTCTTGTTTGGGTAGAGCCGGGAGACGAGTTTGCTAACGAGGATCCTGTTGAATTTGCTTTCGAGGATCCAGTCAACTCTGACAACTTTGCAGGCAAGATGATCATACTCTCGAAATCACTTCTATCTTTGCTTTGCTAGATGCTCGCTCTTTTGCTATGCCTATGCTACGATGCCTACCACTTGCTTATCATGCCTCCCAAATTGCCATGTCAAACCTCTAACCCACCATGTCCTAGCAAACTGTTGATTGGCTATGTTACCACTTTGCTCAGCCCCTCTTATAGCGTTGCTAGTTGCAGGTGAAGATTGGAGATTGTTCCTTGTTGGAACATTATTTTTCTTGTTGGGATATCACTATATTATCTTGTTATCTTAATGCATCTATATACTTGGGAAAGGGTGGAAGGCTCGACCTTTTGCCTAGTGTTTTGTTCCACTCTTGCCGCCCTAGTTTCCGTCATATCGGTGTTATGTTCCCGGATTTTGCGTTCCTTACGCGGTTGGGTAATAATGGGAACCCCTTGACAGTTCGCCTTGAATAAAACTCTTCCAGCAATGCCCAACCTTGGTTTTACCATTTGCCACCTAGCCTCTTTTTCCCTTGGGTTTCCGGAGCCCAAGGGTCATCTTATTTAACCCC
>NC_057797.1:299875978-299919760 GCF_018294505.1 Triticum aestivum
GCCACCAGAGGCAACTCTGGGCTAGCCTACCGGAAGTTTGGACAATCTGAGTGTGCCCTGAGAACGAGATATGTGCAGCTCCTATCGGGAATTGTCGGCACATTTGGGCTGTGTTGCTGGATTTGTATTGACTTGTCGAAGTTGTCTTGTAGAACCGGGATACCGAGTCTGATCGGAATGTCTCGGGAGAAGGTATATCCTTCGTTGACCGCGAGAGCTTGTCATGGGCTAAGTTGGGACACCCCTACAGGGATTTGAACTTTTGAAAGCCGTGCCCGCGGTTATGGACAGATGGGAATTTGTTAATGTACGGTTGTAGATAACTTGAACCTTAACTTAATTAAAATGAATCAACTGTGTGTTACTGTGATGGTCTCTTCTCGGTGGAGTCCGGGAAGTGAACATGGTGTTTGAGTAACGTTTGCCGTAGGTTGTTCTCTAGTTCTTCGTTCGTGCCTTGCCTTCTGTTCCCGCTCTCTTTTGCGAACAGGTTAGCCACCATATATGCTAGTCGCTTGCTGCAGCTCCACATATTACCTTACCTTTCCTATAAGCTTAAATAGTCTTGATCGTGAGGGTGCGAGATTGCTGAGTCCCCGTGGCTCACAGATTACTTCCAAACCAGATGCAGGGCCCGATGACTCCATCCCAGATGATGTGCTTGAGCTCAAGTGGGAGTTTGACGAAGACTCACGCCGTTACTATGTGTCTTTCCCTGATGATCAGTAGTGGTGCCTAGTTGTGGCGATCGGGACCATGTCGCTTGTTGGGTTGATATTTTATTTTGGTACCATAGTCGGACCATGATTGTATTGGATGATGTAATGCTATTTATGTACTTTGTGTGACGTGGCGAGTGTAAGCCAACTATGTACCTTTCCCCTTATTATGTATTACATGGGTTGTTGTGAAGATTACCTTACTTGCGACATTGCTTTCAATGCGGTTATGCCTCCAAGTCGTGCTTCAACATGTAGGAGATATAGCCGCATGGAGGGCGTTATAGAGCTTTCGCACGACAAGGTGCAGGGGCTGGCGATGTGCTCATCTCGCCCACGCTAGACAAGCTATATTATGTCGTGCAGCTCTGTTTCCAGCGGGGTGAGAAGGTCTCCAACAACATCGCGGAGTACGAGGGGTTGATCGCTTGCTTCAAGGTTGTCGCAGCCTTGTGGGTGAAGCGTCTCACCATCAAGGGTGACTCACAACTCCTCGTCAACTTCTCCAACAAGGTGTACGAACCATGGGACGAGCACATGGAGGAGTACCTCACGGAAGTGCGCAAGATGGATAAGCAATTCCTAGGCCTAGAGCTGCAGCAGGTGCCACGCGGCACCAACAAGGAGGCTGACGAAATTGCCAAGAAGGCGTCGAGGCGGCTACCCCAAGAACCTGGTGTCTTCGAAGAGTGACTCTTCAAGCCTTCGGCGACCCCTACGACCATGGAGACTCTTTACCTCGAGAAGAACTCCCTCAGCCACCAGCCTCAGGAGCCCCCGCATGCGGCCCAACCTCAGGAGCACGTCTGCTCCTGGCGCTCGAGCCTCAGGAGGGGTGCTGGATCAAGGAACTCAAGGCATATCTGGTGCATGGGGTGCTGCCGAAGAAGGAGGAGGATGCGGAGCATGTGGCCTGGCAGGCTACCACATACTGCATCCAGGACGGTGAGCTGTAAAGAAACTGACCAAATGATGTTTCCTTGCGATGCATCTCGAGGGAGCAGGGGAATGAGCTGCTGGCTGACATACACGGTGGAGACTGTGGGCATCACTCATCATCACGTACCCTGGTTGGCAAGGGCTTCCGCAGCGGGTTCTACTGGCCGACGGCACTCAATGACGTGACTGAGCTGGTAAGGTCATGTGACGCTTGCTAGTTCTGATGGCGACAAGTGGCGGATGGAGGCTGGGGCTGCGCGGAAAATGAGGAGCAGAGTGGAAGAATGTCCAGATTTGGAAGGGGGGTTCCCTTTTATAGCAAAATTGGCTAGGGTTGGGGTTCTAGGGGGTTTTCGGAGCCTCGGATCGTGATCCGACGGCTCCGGGCGCGAGGAGGAGTAGGTTGGAGCTTGTGGGCTGTGCAGAAGGCCTCGGGCTAAGACAAGAGAAGAGAGAGGGAGGCCCGGCGTCTGTTTCTAGAGACCAAAAACGTCCGACATTTGTCCGGCTATAATGTCACTATAGTTTAACGGTTGGGCTATCAAACAAACACTGAATGTGATGAAACTTGACAGGCGGTCTATCTACACTATAATAAGACCGCACGCCAACTTTCAACCCATTCCGAGAATATTTTCCGGCCACTTATAAAATAATATTTCGGACATGCCGCGGGCGCGTGCAAGTGTGTCTGGGCTCAGAACGGACAACGGGCGGAACAAGGAGACCGGGATGGATGCATGTTTTGAAAACATGATGATGCAATGCACATGATGACATGATAAAATGCAACACGCAAGCGAATGACATGGGAACAATATTGAATAACTGGAAGACACCTGGCGCAATGGTCTCAGGGCATCACACCCCGACCCTGCGAAGTTCCTGGAGCTATACGAGCTGAGCATCGAGCCGGCCAATGGCGATGAGAAAGTCATGGCGAACTGGTTGCCCATGGCTCTCAAGGATGGCGCCCGCTCCTGGCTCCTGAACCTGCCTCCAGGCTCGATTTGCTCCTAGGACGAGATGCGCAACCGCTGCGTCACCAACTTCCAGGGCACTCGTGACCGCCCCCCGGTCACGGGTGACCTGCGTCGCATCAAGCAACAACCAGGAGAGACCCTGCAGAAGTACATACAACGCTTCAACAGCACGCGAATCAAGATCCCCAAGGTGACCGACGAGGCCATAATCTCAGCGTTCTCCGGCGGCGTCCGCGACGTCAAGATGAAGGAGGAGCTCGCCATCCATGAGGAGTTGTGCATGACCTTGGAGCTGTTCAACATCGCAACCAAGTGTGCAAGAGCTGAGGAGGGGCGCATCTCCCTCCTCGAGCTCCCTGCTGCAGACCCAGAGGAGATGAAATCCAAGGCCAAGGACGTGAAGCGCAAGGGAGTGGCCGTGCTCGCGGCGGAGCCAGACACCAAGCGCAGCCGAAATCTTCCTGAGTCATCCAAGAGCAGCTGACCGTTTTGCGCCTTCCATAACCTGCATACCCACAACACCATCGACTGTCAAGAGCTCAGAGCCATTCGAGAAGGACGCTTCGGTCGACGCCCTGAGCGTAGTGACTGGGGCTACGACCGAGGAGGAGGACATGGTGGCGGACGCTGGGACGACCATGGCCCTCGCCAGGAGTGGCATGACCGGCCTTGTGTGGACCGCTGGCAGGATCAGCCTCGCGAGGGCGCCTGCAGGGACCAGCCTCTTGAGGATCGTCCTCAAGGCAACACTGGCCTTCCTCCACTACCGCCACCACCTAGAAGGAATGACGAACACCATCAAGACGAGGGGCTGGGTGCTTCCAGGAGCCGCGCGCTATCGCCTGCATCTTGGGCGGAGCTCAAGCTCCAGCCTTGCAGCGTATTTTCAAACAGTTTGCTCGCGAAGTAAATGCAGTCCTTCCCAAGCTCGAGGCCACACGCCCGCTCAGATGGTCAAGGTGCCCCATCACATTCAGTTCGGCAGATCAGCTCAAGTGCGTGGCTACTGCAGGCGTCCTCCCAATGCTTTGTTCACCAGTCATCAGCAACGTGCAAGTTACCACGACCCTCATCGACGATGGCGCAGAGCTCAATGTCTTGTCCGTCGACACCTTCGACAACCTCCAAGTGCCATATGACCAACTTCTACTGCCCAATCTGGAAGGTCCGCCTCCCCGTTACCTTCAGAGAACGCAACAACTACCGCACCGAACTCATCGACTTCGACGTCGCCTACATCCTCCTGCCGTACAACGCCATCCTCGGGTATAAAGCCCTGGCCAAGTTCATGGCGGTGACCCATCACTGCTACAATGTCCTCAAGATGCCGGGAAGCGACGGAACCATCACAGTCCCGTGCGAGGAAAGAGATGCGATGTGCTCCCTCGAGCGTGCCTTCCAAGCTGTAGCAATCGACGACCCCAACAGCCAGCGCGAGCGCCTTCCTAAGGCCACCCTCAAGAAGAAGAAGCAGCTATGCCACGCAGGGCCTTAGGAAACCGTCGCCTCGTCAGGATCGGCGCCCGCGCCTGGGTCACCTCCTTCCATCGCATAGGAAAGCGCGCCCAGTTCCCCTCTCGGGCAGGGCTCGGGGGCTCTCTTTTGGAGGGCCTCAGACTTTGCCAACATCACAAGGGAGGCGCTTGGGCACCACTTGGAGGCGTGCTTCGCGACACGTTTCCCTCAGGAGAACACAGGGAACAGAGTGCCCACCATTCAGGAGTTCATCACCAAGACCACTCAGGAACTTCAAGACGCAAGGGCCATGCGCGGCGGCCACCGCTCACGAGGCGCAGCTCCCCATCCAGGCGAGGATGCCGGGCTGCACATCTGCATCGACGTCCCAGGGCTCAACCGGGCTGCCTCTCAGGAGCTTTTATAGCCTTCACGTATAGGACCCTGCGAGGGCCCACCTCACAGCTGCGTTCACATGCCTTTTGGCTTGCCGAGCGTCGCGACCACCTATCAACGCAACCTGCGGAGCATCCTGGCGGCTCAGGAGGCCAGGCACCACGCTGTGCTGACGGAGACGAACACGGTCCTCAAGGAACCCCCCGGACCCCCAGAGCCTCCCGAGGCTCAAGGCCCCGGTGGCTCGTGAGGAGCAGCCCCTTCGCCGCACACCTTCAGCAGCCCCAACTCTCCTTCACATAAAACAAGGTCACATTTTCCAAGTTCATTCAGCTGGGAGTGCCCCCAGGGCTGCATCATTCCCAGGCCACATGGGTCCGTCCCCGTGGCATGTATCCCTTTTTATGTCTCCAGCTTACCTAGTTGGGGGCGCCCCTCGGGCTGCATCATCCCCAAGTCGCTCGTGCCTGACCCAGTGGCATGCATCTTCCCTGCATTTACCTGAGCTAGGTTGCTTTCCATGCTTAATCTATCTATGACTATCACCTACTTGATTGTCGCCCACCATGCGAGCCGCGCGCCGACCATATTTCTTCAGGACCCTTCGTGGTGTCTAACCATATCGCAGGACCAAGACAGCGAACAAGAACCAATACTAGGCGCAACCCGCCTTGAGGTAGGTCCTCGTGAGTCCTGCGCTGGCTCACGAGTGCCCAGACACACCTCATCTAGCCCTGACGTGCAAGCCACGTGTCAGGGCGGGGCTGTACACGCTCCGGGGGCTCTCCGCAGTAGGGAGTCCCCTCTCACGCACTAGAAGCGAAACAGCAATCACCATGGCGACCGGTGCCCTTCCTCGCGCTAACATGCAGGTACTTCCTGAGGGCCACAGCAGGCGGTACCGTGGACTCTCCCTCTTCTCTCATGTGATTCGCTTGTGCGTTAAAAAGGGGGCTCCTGAGCATCGCGCCTCAAGAGCTCTTACTGGCTCTCCAGCCGTCACCCCCTGGCCTTGACCATGGCACGTGACCTGGCATACCAGCGGCGACTGAGTTCGCTCGAGGGCCGGGACCTGATTACGTAGAGCACAAGGAAGGACACGGAGGGGAGGGGGAGGCCCGCACGGGCCTGACCAAGCTGCACTACAGTGGCCGACGTACAAGTTCGGCACGACTCGAGGAGCCGACTCCAGACAGGCAAGATAAGTTCTCCCTTCACTGACCCGCTGCGGCAATGCTTTCTTCCTTTCCCATCCTAATATAGTTGCTTGCGCGCTAAAGGGGACCTCTTGAGCATCGCGCCTCAGGAGCTCTTACTGGACATCAGGCCACTCACCTCCTGGCCTTGACCACGGCACGTTACCTGGCATACCAGCGACGGCCGCAGCCTGCCTAGGGACCGGGACCTGTCAGCATAGAGCACCAAGCTGCCGCAGGATTGGAAAGGGGAGGCCGAGCCTCTGCAGGATATGCGCATGCAAATCTTCATAATAAGGGCTATATTGACAAAAGGCATTACATACGCTTTACACGCCCCCACGGGGTTCATTTCTTGATTCCTCGCAGGGAACAAAAGGGAAGGAATTCCTAGGAGTTCTATCTACATGCACCAGATGTTGCCGACGCCGTCATCAACAGTGGGCCACGCAAGGCCGGCACCAACCCCATCCAGATCAGCGGCGACGACGGCTGGACGTCGCAGCCCTGCTCCGGGCTCGGCAGGAGCTCGGAGGCACGTACCTGTCATCGCTCGTCTCTGGAGACTCCGCGAGCTCAGGAGAGTCGCTAGACCACCAGGAGTCGCCGTTGTCGCTGGAGAAGCTACAGGCGAGACCTGTGGCGGCCCCAGCGCCTGCTGCAGCGTCGTCCTGGCGACCTCCTTCAGGGCAGCACTCCAGGCGGCGGCCTTCCTCATCAAAGACCTTGAAGAGCAGCATGGAGACGCCATTGTACTCGAAGTGGATCGCGAGGGCGCCCTCGGCACGGTAGACTCGGGCAATCTCACCCCAGCCTCGGGTCATGAAGATCTTCTCGGAGCCAACGGCTCCAATCTTTGCTCCAGTCACTGGGGTGTCGTAGTCGGCGTGTTGCAGCCAAAGCTCGCGAAGGCCACTCGGCGGCATCTTGGCGGCGAAGAACTGCGGGAGGCATATCCAGGTCCTCGGGGCATCACCGCCCACAGCACGAACTCGCGCGAGGAGTCCGCAGCATGGACCCCTAGGTCGACGGCGTGCGCCTCAGCGACACGGCGGCAATGACTCTGGCATGGGCGGTGCCGCTCATCGCTCCCCCCACCGGAATCGTCGACGTGAGCATACAAGGGAAATGGGTACTTAGGAGGCGGCCTCTCATACCAAGGCCGCGACACCATCGGCCTCATGACCATCTCACGATGATGAGACCTTATCTTCTTCGGTGGGAGCAGCTCGGGCTCAGTAAGGGGAGCCTTGCCCTTCTCTACGGCCGAGAACCTCCTGATCGGCGCCATGTTTGCACCAACAAGGAGTGGAGCTACGAAGGAGAAGAAGCGGGAGAGGCAGAGGAAGAAATGGGTGACGGGGGCTCTGCCCCCCTCCTCATTTATAGCAGGAGGAGGCCAACCAGCACCCCCCACGATCACAGGTAATGATGGTTTTCCTTGCATGTCGCAGGGCTTGTCAAGTCAAGCAGTTGCCGAGGCAGCGTGGGGAAGCGGAGACGCCCACGACCAATCAACCGCCAAGCGTCGACCAAGGCCGCAGGCTATTGGGCCCACAGCGCTCCGCACTTGAACTTTGGCTTCGCCTCGAAGCCAAGACCGAGCGCGCCTTGGGCCCGGGGGCTACTATCGGTGTTCTGGGAATGGGGGTCCCCATATTTGCCTGCCTGCGGCCCACAGCGTGGCTTTGCTAGCAGGCATGTATGGCCCATCTTCATTAGCAAGGAATCAAGACCTTCGCGAGGGGCCAAACCTTGCGAGGCGGACGACGCAAGACCTCCTCAGGTGCGGCCTCGCCAGGCTGGCTCGTGAGGGGCGGAGAGTTCAAGGCACGGCAAACCTCGCAAGGTTCTAGTGATGCGAGCCATGACGATTGAGACCAGGCGGGCGCCAGCGCGCACAGCGTCCTTGTTTCCGCTTTGGTGCTAAGGGTTCAAGCGCAGGCATGGAGTACCGAGGCGTCAAGCAAAGGTTTCCATATCGGTGCAACGAGACCAAGACCAGCAGGACGGCAAGACGGAGGTCACCGTGGATTCCAAGATGGCGACACCACCAGAGCCTTTGGCAGGCGAAGAATGCTCTTGTCACGATAGCTTGTACTAGTTGTCCCCCTTTGAAATTGGTTGTTGTTTTCTGCCTTCCCGCTCAATATTTGGGGAGAGGACCAGGGCCTTTATAAATAGGACTAGCCACCACCATAGCTAGAGAGATGGATCGATCGATTGAGAGAAGAGAATTGAATCCTCACACACACAAATTCATCAAGCACAAGAACACCTCAACCTAAGGAGGCTATTCTTCCCCTTGTACTGTTCATCCTCAGCCCAAGAGGCAATCCACCACCACCACACAAGACTAGGGTAGTACACCACAATGGTGGCCCGAACCAGTATAAATCTTGTGTCCTTTGCGTTGCGAGTTCATCAAGTTAGTTCGTATGATCTTAGCCGAGCTAGGACGTGGATCGGTAGGGGGGAAATCTTCGCGCGCACCCTAGTGTTCGATCATTAAGGGTTTTGTCGGAACCCATGATCCGACAGATAAACGCACCATAAAAGCAACATAAGTACCATGGTTCATTACACACCCTCGTAGGGCCCCGAAATTGTTTCTTACAATGGGGGGGGGAGGGAAAGAAAGGACAAACAAAAGGGGCTCCTACGACGCGGCTGCTCATGAGGGTCGGCCACGAAACTCAGCTAGAGCCCTCCTCGCGCTTCACCGGGGTGCGACGACGGGATGACCCGCCACCATCCTCGAAGTGGGCCCGACGGCAAGGCGGCTAGTCGTAGCCTCCGCTGCTGGAGCTTTCGCCTGAGGAGGAGCTGCCATAGCTGGGCAAACCATGGTCATCGCTGAGGGAAAGGTCACCCTCGTGCTCGTCACGGCCATCGGCAAGGCCAAGCACCTTTCCACCATCATCGTTATCTTCAGGGCAGCATCCGGCGCGGCGACCATCTTCCTCAAACACCCTCACAAAGAGGGGCGATGTGTCGTCATACTTGAACTGGAGGGTGCACCGCCTGCCCAGGCCATGCGCGCGGGCGAACGTCTGCCAGTCGTGGGCCAGGGCTACATTGCCTGCAGCGGAGACCTCCACTGCGACCCATGAAGCCTTGCTATAGCAGCCATCGGCCTGCAGCCAGATGCCTCTGGGACCGGGGGCTAGCAGTTCTCTGGCGAAGGAGCACGGAAGTTGAAGCCAAGCATGGGCCGAGTTCGCCAACCACACGACACACTCCAGCAGCACCTCCGTCAAGTGGAAGCATGGCTGGGAAGGCCGGGCGACCATGGCATGCCTCCCCTCATAGATGGGACTGCCCCGACCTAGGCGGCTCCCGCCACACGAAGGAGCGCCGTCACGGCCGCCAAGGACAATGCTGGACCACGAGGGAGTCTGCCCACACCCATGAGGAACCACATCGAGGGTCGCGGCATGCTTGCGCAGGCGGCCGCGCCCCCTCTTAGGCGGCGGCAAGCCATGCCACTCCTGGCGAGCTTTCCCCTTCTCAGCGGCCGAGAACCTCTTCACTGGCGCCATGGGGTCACATCCAGGAAGAAGAAAAGAAGTAGGAGGAGCGAAGGAAGAGATGGGTGACAGGGGATCCGCCCCCCTTTCAATTTATAGCTAGGAGGAGGCCAAGCGCTGGCTTCCACTATCTGAGGTAATAATGACCTTTTTCTTCATGCAATAGGGACTCGTCAAGTCAGGCAGTTGCCGAGGAAGCATGGGGAAGCGGAGATGCCCACTTCCCGTCAATAGCCACGCATCAATCAAGGCCGCAGGCTGTTAGGGAACGCGGCGCTCCGCACTTGACCCTTGGCTTCACTGCGATGCCAAGCACGAACGCGTCTTGGGCCGGGGGCTACTGTCGATGTCCTGGGAACGGGGGTACCCAGACTTGCCTGCCTGCGGTCCAGGGCTTGGCTGCACCAGCGGCCCGAAACGGTCCATCTTCATCAACCAACGATCAATACCCTCGCGTGGGGCCAAGCCTCGCGAGGAGGACGACACAAGAACTCCTCAGGGGCAGCTTCACTAGGCTGGCTCGCGAGGAGGGGAGCGATCAAGGCGAGGGGCATCTCATGAGGTTCCCGTGACATGAGCCATGATGACCAAGGCCATGCGGGTGCCAGCGGGCACAGGGTGCCAGTTTCCTATTTGGTCCTAAAGAGGCAGGCGCAGGTGAGGAGTCCCAAGGCGTCAGGCAAAGGTTTCCATATCAGTGCAACGAGACCAAGGCCAGCAGGATGGCAAGACTGAGGTCATCACGAAGCCCACGACGGCGTCACCATCAGAGCCTTTGGCAGGCAAAGACCACCATTTGTCAGGATAACATGTACTCATTGTCCCCCTTCAAACTAGCCGTTCTGGGATCCCTTCCCACCTAATATTTGGGGAGAGGACCCGGGCCTCTATAAATAGGGCTAGCCACCACCATAGCAGAGGACGGATCATTCAAGTCATCCCCAACCACAAAAGATCATCGAGCTCAAGAACACCTCTCCTCAGGAGGTAGTTCTTCCCTTGTACTTGTTCATCCCCAGCCTAAAAGGCAACCCACCACACCACACTGGAGTACAGTATTACACCGCAACAGTGGTTCGAACTAGTATAAACTCTCGTGTCCTTCGTTCCTCGGGTCCGGTGAGTTATGCTTTGCGATGGTTGCGAGAGTGTGAGCTAGGGGGAGAGAGATCTTCGTGCGCACCCCCGTGTTCGAACCTCAAGGGTTTGCCGGAACCCGTCATCTGACAATAGATATCATACTCGTTACGATGCATGACCCCCTGTGTCTTCTTTAATTCTCTGCCACATCACCATGTCTGTTATTCCCGAGTGTATGTACCAGTTAAGTTACCACCACCACCACTATGACCGGCCTCGACGCGCAGCAGTCGCGTGCACTAGGAAGCGCGACTCTCTCGTCCGTCACGCTCCTTCTAAGCGGGCGCCAGTGAGAGGTTGCCTCCGCTCTAGCCGGGCATTAATGCGGCACTAATGCTCTGGGCAATGCTGACAGTTTCACATGGGAAGCGCACGCCAGCAAGGGAGGGGGTTTCGATCAGCCGGGGCGGTCAGACGCGGGTGTGGCGGTGGTATTGATTTTGTACCATTCCAGGTGTAGTACTGGTAGTTTGCAAAACTACTCAATTATTGCACTCAATTTCCAAAGAAATTTTGGTAAAAAACGTTACTTGCAATGCACGCATGCATGACCAATAAACCACTACAAGCACGCAATGATTTAATGACATTGTAATCTCAACATGTGATGGGGAGCTCAAAATTTGAATTTGGAACTTATAAAATGAAAAAAATTCAAAAAAAATAAACTCGAAGAGAGGGAGTATACCGTAGGATGTGTCCCATATGAAACAAGTCCCCTGGTTTGTCACCGCGAAGATGCGGTTAGAAAGGAGCACAGCGTCTTCGTACTCGTATGGCAACAAATCGTCCGCAGACAGCATGGTCCACCTTTGACCGCCATGTGCAGGGTTCGTGAAAGCAATCACGATGTCAAACACCGCAATGAGAATGTAATTTTGGTTGGCGGACGACCTTATCGGGGCTTCTGGGATTGCTATCTTCTTCAATCTCACCATGCACTACTAGGAAAAAGGCTACTAGCAGCGCGGGTAAAATGGCTACTAGCAGCGCGGGTACCCGCGCTACTATTATCATGCTACAACTAATAGTTAGTAGTAGCGCGGGGTAAACCCGCGCTACTACTAACATTTTACTCGTAGCACGGATCTCACCCGCGCTACTACTAACGAAATAGTAGTAGCGTGTCTATAGTACCACACGCTACTAGTATCCTAAATACTAGTAGCGCTCCATTTCACCCCCACGCCACTACTAACTAATTAGGAATTAAAAAAATCCATCAATTCCACTTTATGCATACAATTCTAACAAATAAAACAAGCCCAGATTTGTAATAAACCACAAGCATTACATATCATTACAAATCATAAAAATACCATACAGTGGCACTCTGTCCCTCCAAATGATTTGCTCCCACTCCGTCCTTGCAATCATCTTCTTCTCCCTTATGTGCTTCTCCCATTTATGAATCCAAGATTTCTGTAAAGAGCAAAGAACAAATTAAATTAAATTTCAGCAGACATATATTTCCTTGCATGTTGTGATGTACCGTAGCTAAGGGAATAAATATACAAAAACAAAAATGAGTGATTTCTATTAACAAGAGATCGCCTATGTAATAGCTAGAAACAAATGAAATTAATGTCTAGATATTATATATTGCCAACCAAGCCTAGATGAACTATATATTGCTAGCTAATATGACATATCTAATTTTCACATTAATTGCCTTCAGTTTTCTTCAAAACTAAATATACTTGAACTTAGATCATTGCATATAGATGTTCAAAGGATAATACGGCTAAAAGAATCCAATTTCGTTGTTTTTTGAAGTAGTTTAAAAGGAAAGCATTAACACATAATAGAAATGATTATCTGCCATAGGGTGATGCTGGACAGCTAAAAAGCTCACAACCCTGGAAAGAAGAACGGTGCGACAAAGGCGCGCGTTCCCTTCTAGTGACTACCATTTCTCCCCTGTGGGTTTCCTGAAAAAACTTCTACGGCTTCATAATAACCACCAGGCAGTAAAATTTCCCTATGGATACATATTTTCCTACCATTTGGTAGACAATATGAAGATGATATATTGTGTATGTCCGGTGAGGCGAGGAGCTGGACATGCTACAAACTATGCATCCACAAACTACATTAATCTACATGCGGTAAAATAGGAAGAGAGTTAGGGCAAGTAAGTTGTTACGCACCTGTGAACAGTGTAATTGTTGTGGTCGATCGCGGTCTGTCTCTATTCACTAAGAGGCTAGCCCTTATCAATTTGTGCCGCGTCACCCACTCGCTGGCGCCTTGGCACCCTTCTTCTGTTATGCCTTATATCTTCAGTTTGGTCAGTACCAGGCTGAGTTGCATCCCTTGCTTCAGTGCAGATCGCTGACATGCTACAAGGGAGTAGAAGTGACAGTATGTTCTCTACAGCTTGACAACCATTGGATAAATGAATCTCTCCACAGGTGCACTTCTTCAGTAGAGCCTAATTAACGAGTACTGCAACCGGCCAAGTGGCCTGCCGGCAGCACAGATCACTGCACCTAGACTCGGTCTCTGGATAATCATCCGGCCAGTTTCATCTCTGATTTTGACATATATCTCTGTCTGCATATATTTCCCAGCTTCTTAATTAGCTATCAGTATATAAGTACAGCCTTATACATCTCTCCTTCATGATCTAAAAAACACAGCCTTGGTTAGTTTAATTTCTCAGTAACTGTAGTCTACTGATTAATTACCTGGTGGGTGTAGTGAAGAGGAGCAAATTGATCAGCTGTATACTAACTGAAAGGTTAATTGAGGTAGGTAGAAACAAACCTATTGAAGGCTGCTGGAATGCAGTTTTGTTTTTTATGCTAAACCGGTAGTACACTGTACACATATATACTGTTGGAGTTTAATGTGGCATATACTGGTGAGTCCTTTTATACAGAGATTGAATAATTTCAATGTAGTGCCATTACGTGGTAGAGAGAGAAGAGTGAGTGATCATGAGTAGTGAGTTCGTACAAGTTGAGATACATGCATGACTATGTACCTTAATTTCATTAATTAACGAGCAGGTTAATTTGTAGTATGATCTGCTTGATGGCTAATCAACATAGTTAACAGAATTGATGTGTGCTCTGAATTCTGATATATATCCTATGGCCAAACTATTATTACAAGTTCTATATATGAGCTGCTCATCTTCGGCTGATAAATCTAAAAAGCGCTCAAGCTCATTTCTCTATCAGAGTATACATGCTACTTTTCCTGTGAACTTAAGAACTCCATAAAGCTGACATCAGAGTACATATATCCTATCAGAGTGAAATTGCATGCTGGCTCGCACCGGGAAGGAACGGCTCCTAGTTGCTTGCGGCCATATGATTTGGTAAGAAACTCTTTCCAGCTGAGACCAACATAATGCATGGCAAAAAACATAGTGCATATCAAATTCATTCATGCAGACAACAACAACATAATATGCATATGCGTTTTATGTGAAATTGCAGTTGGACGAACCAGAGAGACTACAGAGCTATGCTGACAATTGAGTACTGAAACGTAAAATAAGACGAACACTACCAAATTCCATCTGTTGCATCCACACACATCCCACAAAAAAATTGTCTTGGCACACTAAGCATTCCCCAAAAAATCTTTTTTAGCTGTTGTCAGGTCCTTACCACAACACAAAGTCTAGCTACCAGTGGTCTTGTACAAAGCTACTACAAAGTAACTTACAGGGAACCTTTCTACTTTGTAGTAGTACTTGAGGTCAAAAGGACAGGCACACCATCATCACCAAAACTGTTTTTTATAAGAGTAGACTATTACTTATTATTAGCAAGATGCCCGTGCGTTGCACGTAACATCAAGATGCCTATATTGCAGGATGGCATGCACACCATCATCACCAACTCTATTTTTTATAAGAGTAGAGATAGATAGATAGATTATTATTATTATTATAAGAGTAGAGATAGAGATTAGGGAGCTGGCGGGCAGTTCGTTGTACGGCACATTCGCGTCGATCCACTAGCCCGAAATTAAAGCACACACGACATTTACATCAACTGGGATTAGTTGTTTTCTAGGCACACAGACCAGCACGGACTAGCGGAACTGGTCGCCCTTTTCCGAGCACACCTTCGACAAGTACGTGCATCACATGCATGCAAATCTTGCATGACCAAACCGTGCGAAGCGGAGCGGTGGGCTATCAAACTGCAGCCTGCATGTTGCAGCCATGTCATGCACATGCAACCTAAAGGCCAATTCATACTCTGCTGGACTATACTATAGAACTATGCATTGTTTGGCACGAATGTTCCTTGGAGCTCATGCTACAACGGGCATACTCCATAGCCCACTTGCGTTCTCCTTCCTCTTCCACCGCCCGCGCACGTCCGCGGGAATCGACCGATCATCCCTTATATCGGAGTGTAAGTGCATCTAGTGCCACCCCTAGTTGGTTTTGGAGTATTGACGACAAACCTAGTTGAGGGACTAATGTGTTTGTGAGAATTGCAGGATAACACAGGTAGAAGTCCCTCATTGATTCAGTTTTCCTACCAGAGATGACCCCTAAAAATGTATGAAGACATTGAAGTCAGAGGTGGTATATGAAGATATTCACATTGAAGACTATGACAAGAGAAGACACCACATGAAGCCTATGGAGCTCGAAGACTTAGATCTTTCGTAGTTCTTTTTATTTTGTGTTGAGTCATAGGAACCACCGTACTGTTAAGTGGGGTCCAAGAGAACCAGTCAGAATGACTGAAGTGATGCCTAACCAAAACCTATGTCTTCGAGTGAAGACTATGAGAGCGAATCTTGTCCAGAGTCGGACAAGTCAGCTTTGCTTGCATCCCAAGTAAAGTTGCCGTGTGAGTTTGAAATCTGACCGTTGGAACACGTGTCAGTTCCTTAGTGACCCAGGGCCATTTCGGACAAATCAGGTCGGGTTGCCAAGTGGGTATAAATAGCCCACCCCCCACAACCATAAATAGTTGGCTGCTCAGATTCAGAGTACGGCTTTTTTCGTTTGAGAGCAACCCACCTCGAAGCCTTTGAGAGAGAAATCCTTGCGAGGATAAATCCCTAACCACCCAGAGCCAAAGGGAATTGGGCATCACTTAAGTCTTCTTGTCTGTGTGATCTGAAGACTTATTACACTTGAGGACTGTGCATCCTCCAGCCGGTTAGGCGTCGCGTTCTGAGCATCCAAGAGACATTGTGGATTGCCGGTGAACGAAGTCTGTGAAGGTTTGGGAGTCTACCTTGAAGACTTACCTGAGTGATTGGGCGAGGTCTGTGTGACCTTAGCTCAAGGGGAATACGGTGAGGACTGGGTGTCCTGAGCTGCGTGTTCAGGACTGGGTGTCCGGGACTGTGTGTCCTAAGGTTTAAATACCTAGCCGCCCTAACCAGACGTACAGTTGTCACAGCAACTGGAACTGGTCCAACAAATCATTGTCTTCAGCGTGTCACTGGTTTCATCTTCCCTTCCCTTTACTTACTATTGCTCCTTGTCAAGTCATTGTATGTTTGCACTATCTTTTGTCTTCACTGAGTGACTGCATGTTCTGTATGGCTTCATAATATCTTCCTACCTGATCCTTACTACATTGCTGCTATTAAGTCATTGTGCTTTCACTTTATTGAATACTTGACTATGGCTTGCCTAGTGTAGTCTACCTTCCATTGCATGGTAATAGGTTTATTTCTATCGTTTGTCTTCATAACTTCCACGTTTTGAAGACTTTCATAAAAATTGCCTATTCACCCCCTCTAGTCGATATAACGAACTTTCAATTGGTATCAGAGCAAGGTGCTCCCTTGTTCTGTGTGATTCGGTTTAACCACCTGGAGTTTTAGCTATGTCGACTGCAGGGATAATTGAAGTCTCCGCTGCATACCCCGTCTTCGATGGAACTGAATATCCCTACTGGAAGAATAAGATGCGCATGCATCTTGAGGCCATTGATGTCGACCTATGGTATGTCGTCAAAAACGGCGTTCCCAAGGCTGGAGAAGGTGTCACTGCTGCTGATGTCAAGAAATTTGTTCAACTAGACTCTACTGCCAAGAATACCATCTGTGGTCACCTGACCAAAGGACAGTATGGCCGTGTGAGTGCTTTGAAGACATCTAAGCTGGTCTGGGACTGGCTCTCCAAGGTCAATGAAGGCATCTCAATCAGTGTCCTTCGCAACCTCTTCAACCACTTCAAGCGAAATGACAATGAGAATGTCCAGCACACATTTGACCGACTCACTAACATCACAAATGAGCTTCAAGCCCTCGGCGCTACTAAGATCACCAAACATGAAGTCATCAAGACACTACTGAGATCACTTGATAGTTCGTTTGACATCCTAGCCCTGATGATTCAAGAACGTCCTGATTTCAAGACACTCGATCCATCTGACATACTTGAGAGGCTCAACACACATGAGTTTCAGCTTTCTGAGAAAAGAGATATCTACGGTCCAAGCTATGGGCGAACTCGTGCCTTGAAGGAAAAAGCTATCTCCTCATCTGAAGAAGAATCTGACAGCAGTTCTGATGATCCCGAAGACATTGGAAGGGAACTTGCTATGCTTGTGAAGAAGTTCCAAAAATTCACCAAGAAGAAAGGTTTTAGAAAGTCTTCCCGATCAAGCTCAAGGAATGATGAAGCTTCTGCGCATGACTACAAGAAGAAAACATGTCACAAGTGCAATAAACTTGGCCACTTCATCTCTGAGTGTCCACAGTGGGACATTGAGAACAAAAAGAAGAAGAAGAGCAAGGAATATGACACTGACGACAAGAAGAAGAAGAAATACTCAAAGTCTTCTTCCAAGTCTTCCTCAAAGTCTTCATCACACAAGAAGAGCTCATCTGGCAAGGCACGTGCGTTTGTTGGCAAGGAAATGGATTCAGAGGAGGAGTCCGCTTCTGAGGAGGCGGAGGTGGAGTCTGAGGATGAGTCCGATTCAGGCGTCGCAAGTCTGGCTACAGCATACGTTGCCAAGTCCATCTTCAATACTGAAGACAATGACCTCGTCACCGACACCGATGCAAATGACAAGGACTACACTGCTTCTACCTACTGCTTCATGGAACGCGGTGCCAAGGTAAACACACGCACTACTCACTATCAAACATCTAGTGACGATGACTCTGATTATGATTCAAAACCCAGCTACAAAACACTTGCTAAAATTGCAACTGAACAACAGAAAGCTATGGAACATATTCAAAAACTGTTAGACAGAAGCGATGATCTGTTAGGTGCTGAAATGACTTGATCTGAATCCTTAATTGAAGACATAAAAAATCTTAATGTTAAGTATCAGGAACTTGAAAGTCATCATGAAACTCTCTCAACAACTCATGAAAAGCTTTCCTATGATTATCTTCAAAGGAAACAAGATCTTGAGAAATTGAGAGCGGTTCATGAAGATCTTCAAAAGGAAAACGAGTGACTTCGCGCCAAACAGATCAGTCCCGCTCAGGAAGGATTTGAACCACCATGTCTTAAATGCATTGAGCGTGATAATGCTACTTCTGTTGCTGAATGTTCTACTGCTACTACTGTTGCAATATCTTCAACTGTTTATGTGGTAACTAACCCCTCTGCTGAGGATACCACTGCTATTGCTGATGAGAATGCTAGGTTGAAGACATTGCTTGAAACAGGGATGTACAAAAGTCTTAAAGGGCATCAGACACTATGTGATGTCCTCAAAAAGCAGATTCTGAACCGAAACCCGAGGAAAGAGGGTGTTTGGTTCGTAAGGAAAATGAATACTGATGGCTCTTACTGGAAACCTGAGCAGTACCCCAAAACCATGTGGGTTGCTGCAAAGGAACCTTCAGCAGATTCATCCAATCTATCTGGCTTCACTTGTGCTAACCCCCTTATCATTGATGAATCCTTTGATGCAAACTATATACTGTTTAAGAATCAGAATGGTGAAGTGTTTGCCAGGTAAATTGATACTAACTGCAGGAATGGAACGCCTATGAAGAAGATCTGGGTTCCGAAAAGGTGTCTGGAGAATCTTCCTATGAATGTCATCATGACACCTCACGTGAAGAAGACAAACCTCAGACCAAAGGCTTCATACAGATAGAGGACTCACCTGTGTCGCACTAACGCAAATGTTTTGCAGGGAAACCATACTCAGGCATATGAATATGAGAGCGGTTCATCAAACCGCCATGTTCATAAGACCAAGAACTATTCTTCTTATTCTTATGAGTACTATTGTCCGCCTGCAAGACTGTTTGCTAGGGCTCCAAAGCCAAAATTCTCAGATGCTGCACTTAGACTTATTGCTTCTCAGCCACCCTTGAAGACGTGGGTGGCTAAGAAAGCTTAACTCTCTTTTGCAAGGAAAGGTCTCCAGTAGAAAACCAAAATCGTCTGACGCCATTGCTGTGGACCTTAAACATCTTGTAGGGCGCAAGATTAAATGCCCGAATGGTTTTACTATGTACTTCGTTCCTGAATCGCTTGCTACTCTCCCTGTTAGTCCTAATCTGGATCTAAGCTTTCATAACCCATTGGTTCGTCAAATGTTTTTGCTTCACAATGCTCTTGGTGAAGCCTATCCCCCTAACTGCACTGTAGGGTACGACACTAGCGTCTTCAGAATGGATTATTGATAGTGGGTGTACAAATCACATGACTGGCAAAAGAAGCCTTCTTATGGACTCAACCTTACGTCCATCCGACAAGAGCCACATCACATTTGCTGACACTGGTAAAAGTAAGGTATTGGGTCTAGGTAGAGTTGCAATCTCAAGGGATCAACACATGGATAAAGTCATGCTTGTTGAATCCCTTGGCTTCAACTTAATGTCTGTCTCAATGCTTTGCGATTTGAACATGATTGTAATATTTGGAAAATATCGTTGCCTTGTACTAATGGAATCTGACAAGTCTCTAGTGTTTGAAGGGTATCAAAAAGATGATATGTACGTAGTAGATTTCTGAGCAGGACCATAACTTGCCGTATGTCTTCTAGCAAAAGCTTCAGAATGCTGGCTCTGGCATCGGAGGCTTGGGCATGCTGGCATGAGGAACCTCCACACCCTGGCAAAGAAGAAGCATGTCATAGGCATCGAGGGCATTAAGTTCAAGAAAGATCACTTATGCGGTGCCTGTGAGGCAGGAAAGATGATGAGGGCCAAACATCCCTCGAAGACAATCATGACCACTACTCGACCCTTCGAACTGCTTCACATGGATCTATTCGGTCCCACTCATTACTCAACTCTTACTACTACTGCTTGCCTCTATGGCTTCATTTTTTTGATGATTATTCTAGATATACTTGGGTGCACATAATCCTTTACAAGACTGAAGTGCAAGATGTCTTCAAACACTTCGCCAATCGAGCTATGAACAATTATGGCGCCAAGATAAAGAACATCAGAAGTGACAATGGCACTGAATTCAAGAACACTGGCCTTGATACATATCTTGATACCTTGGGCATCACACATGAATTCTCAGCCCCGTACACGCCACAACAGAATGGCGTCGTCGAACGCAAGAACAGAACACTCATTGAGATGGCCAGAACGATGCTAGATGAATACAAGACCCCAGGAAAATTCTGGCCTGAAGCCATTGATACTGCATGCCATACAATCAATCGTGTTTATCTTCACAAGCTTCTGAACAAGACATCTTATTTGCTCCTTACTGGCAAGAAGCCAAATGTCAGTTACTTTAGAGTATTTGGCGCAAGGTGCTGGATCAAGGACCCACATCACACCTCAAAGTTTGCACCAAAAGCACATGAGGGTTTTATGCTTGGATATGGAAAGGATTCGCACTCCTACAGAGTCTTCAATCTCTTTCATTACGAAGTGGTTGAAATAGTGGATGTGCGGTTCGATGAGACCAATGGTTCACAAAGAGAGCAACTGCCAAATGTGCTAGATGAAGTTCCATCCAGTGAATCAATCAAGCTAATGGGAACTGGAGAAATTATACCTTCTGAAGCTCATCCTAAAGAAGAACTTATCATCTCAGCACCTGATCAACATGAAAACAGTGCTCAGCCTGAAGACATTCCTTCTAACAACGACAATGGTCAGCAAGAGCAAAGTCTTCGCCCTGTACATCCTCGCATTGCCAATGAAGTGCAGATTCAAAGAATAATTGATAGCATCAATGCACCCGGTCCACTCACTCGTTCAAGGGCAACTCAGCTAGCAAATTTCTGTGGGCACTTCGCATTCGTCTCAATAACAGAACCCAAGAAAGTTGAAGAAGCCTTCATGGAACCTGAATGGATTCAAGCTATGCAAGAAGAGCTTCAACAGTTTGAGCTGAATAATGTATGGGAACTAGTTAAGCGTCCTGATCCACGGAAGCACAATATAATAGGCACCAAATGGATATACCGCAACAAGCAAGATGAGCATGGTCAAGTTGTCAGAAACAAAGCTCGTCTGGTTGCTCAAGGATATACTCAAGTGGAAGGCATTGACTTCGATGAAACATTTGCTCCTGTGGCTAGACTTGAAGCCATACGCATACTGCTGGCCTATGCAAATCATCATAACATACTTCTATATCAAATGGATGTGAAGAGTGCTTTTCTCAATGGCAAGATTGAAGAAGAAGTGTATGTTGCACAACCGCTTGGCTTTGAAGATCCAAAACATTCGGACATGGTATACAAGCTCAACAAGGCACTGTATGGCCTCAAACAAGCCCCTCGGGCCTGGTATGACACACTCAAATACTTCCTAAAGAGCAAAGGTTTCATACCTGGTTCCCTAGACCCCACTCTCTTCACGAAGACATATGATGGTGAACTGTTTGTGTGCCAAATATATGTGGATGACATTATCTTCGGCTGCACCAATCAGAAGTACAGTGAAGAGTTTGGATATATGATGCAAGAGCAATATCAGATGTCCATGATGGGGGAGCTGAAGTTCTTCCTCGGTCTTCAAATACGACAACAACGCAACGGCATCTTCATATCTCAAGAGAAGTATCTCAAAGATTGCCTGAAGAAGTTCGGTATGCAAGACTACAAAGGCTTCACAACACCAATGCCAGCCAAACATCATCTGGGTCCCGACGACAATGGTAAAGAGTTCGATCAAAAGGTATACCGCTCCATGATTGGTTCTTTACTTTATCTATGTGCATCTAGGACAGATATTATGCTTAGTGTTTGCATGTGTGCTCGATTTCAAGCGGCACCAAAGGAGTCGCATCACTTAGCTGTGAAGCGAATTCTTCGATATTTGGCGCACACCCCAACTCTAGGATTATGGTATCCAAAGGGCTCAGAGTTTGATCTGGTTGGATTCTCGGATGCTGATTATGCTGGTGACAAAGTTGATCGCAAGTCTACATCAGGCACATGTCACTTTCTGGGACGATCACTTGTATGTTGGTCTTCAAAGAAGCAGAACTGTGTATCTCTCTCCACTGCTGAATCTGAATACATTGCTGCTGGATCTTGCTGCGCTCAGCTTCTGTGGATTAAGCAAACACTCAAGGACTATGGCATTCATCTGAAGCAAGTGCCACTTTACTGCGACAACGAAAGCGCCATCAAGATTGTCAACAACCCAGTTCAGCACTCGAAGACAAAGCACATTGAAATTCGTCATCACTTTCTCAGAGATCATGTTGTGAAGGAAGATATTGATATCATACACGTCAACACTGAAGAGCAATTGGCAGATATCTTCACCAAGCCCTTGGATGAGAAGAGATTTTGCAAGTTACGGTGTGAGCTAAATATCCTAGAATCCTCAAATGTCCTGTGATCAGGCACACATCCTAACCCTTATGCATATTGATGACTTAGATGTGCAACACACGAAGTAAAGTATATCTTCAATCAATGAAGACATACATTCTAAGTGTGAAAACATTAATGTGGAATTTGACTTCGGAGCGCCACGATAATTTTGCGCCGTGTCTGGGTCTAATACTTCCTATACGGTGGGTAATGCCACCACCCAACGTTCTATTTTTGAAGTGTTTCACTCATGGCGCTACCTTGCAATGTCTTCACATTTGGTTTGGCTTCGATCTCAACATATCTTCATGATTATCTTCACTATGTTGATTATATATATATATATATATATATATATATATTAGTGTTCTGTCCTCTACAGCATTCACTTATAGCTATGTCTTCTTGTTGAATCTTTTGAACTAAGTGAATGTGATCGGACCCTAACCTCTCTATGCTTTCTATCTCAAATTCTATCTCTCCAAATCATATGCATTCTATTGAAACTGTCGAATGTCTTCTCTGCGTCCTTGTCAGCAGAAGATACAGAGACAACCATTAAGTCCGTTTTCAATGCTCATTCCTCCACATGAAACCCGGAGAAGTAGGAACGACCACCCGACATTCCAGGCGTGCGTGGGACGTGGAACAAACCCCAAAATTCCGCATAATGTCCACGTGTTCCTCAGATGTGAATCGCCAGGGGCACCTGTGTTATAGCGCAGTGCCGCCCATGTACCTATAAATACACACTTCACATCGGTCATTATCTCTTCTTCCACTCTCGCACGAACCCTAGCGCCACCGCTAGCCCTTGACGACGCCGGTGACGAAGCGCTTCGCTGCCGCAACCTCTCCGACGCCGTCTTCACGCCGACCGCGGACATCGTCCTCTCCGCCGTCGCCGTAGGTGTCCTCCGTCACCAAGTTAGGGCACGGAAGATCGAACTGCTCGGCCTCATCTTCCACTCTGTCTAGCAGTTCTTAGTGTGGTAAATAAAACTTCCTTTTTACAGCACCATTGATCCTATGGATTTGTCACTTTCTACCACAAGCAGTTTCTATTCACACAAGTTAGATCTCTCTCATACTTCATCTCATAACATGCCTAGTATATTCACTTATACTTCACAAAGTAGTTAGATTCCTCACTTGTACTGATCTGTGGATTCGTACAAATCTGGAACCAACTCCTTATCTATGAGTGAATGTCTTCGCACGATGAGGTCAATGTCTTCTAAACTGATTTATCTTCAAAATCTTCTGAGAATGCATATGACCTCTTCCCCTTCCCTCGCACCTTAATGCTGTCACAGGTACATGTCCGTGGGAGAATCCTTTGGTTCTCATAGTCTGCATTCATTTGCAGAATTCTTACAGCATCACATTAATTCTCCTGAAGCCAGTTCATGTTGGTCCAGCAAGCGAAAACCTTTGAAGCCTTTGAACATGTTGAAGCCTTTCAAGTTAAAGTTTATGGCTTCAGAGAGAGCAGCAAGGAAGGGTGGCAGAAAGCGTCATGTAGAAACATCCAGAGATCTACCAGATGAACTCTCAGAACTGTACAAGACAGATCCTGAAGAGGATTACAATCAGCACAAGACCCGAATCCAATGGATTCGAAGATATTGGGCAGAACAATGGTTCAAATACCGATTTGTAACCCAGGAATATGCTGAGAAAAACGCCATCAAGAGACCATGGGGAGACATCCTATACAAGAATCTTCTACCCAGGTCCAGAGATGAAGCCATTGCACAAGGCTTCTATCCCTGCATGGTCCGTGGGCCACAGCCTACTGATGCACACCCATCATCACTAATATGGTGTCGTGACGACAATCTGTTCAAGCGCAACTTCCAGTTTGCCCAGAACTCAGCAAAGCAGAACAAGAAGACTTTGGGGGTAGACTTCAACCCTGGTCCCTCAGCACCAAGGGCATATGGCACACGACATGCAGAACCCAATGTCATCGGTCCTTTCTACAACCTTGAAGGCCTCATCACCCGCATCTTAGTTCAAGGGACTGCAGTGAATGAGCCTGCAGCTGACGCTGAATCAAACAAAGCACCTGCAGCGCCGAAGATAAAGAAGCTGAAGAAGCCTAAAGCTTCAAAGCCTGCTCCTTCACCAAAAATCTCACGGACGAAGCCACTAGCAACTGCACCTCCTGAAGACAGTGTGCAGTCCGAAGACTTATCTCGCATCTCCAAGCCCCAGAAGGTCAAGATGCCTCTGCCTCACACCAGACAAGAGCTAACTACTGCTGCCATTTTGCACAATGACGCCATCGATCTGTCAAGTGATGAAGATCTTGCAGATGATGCTCTTGAGCAACTCGTCAAGAGCAAAGAAGAAGCAAAAATCTTTAATGATCTGCCTCTCTTTGATGTAACCATCATCCACAACTTCATTGACGAGTGGTTTGACACGCCAAACATAAGCTTTGAAGATCTACAGCTACCCATTGGCCTTAGTGTCGCCTTCCAAGGCGCCATTGCTTCAGAGGTAGCTATCGCCCAGCGCATTGTTGAACTGAAGCAAAAGATTGACTATGAAAAGCCTCTATTCAAGAAGCATATGGCCAAGCTCAGCGTGCAAGAAGTGAAGAACTTCAAGATCATGATGCATGAGCTAAAGGAAGCCTTTCTGAAGAAACGTGCAGAAGCTCAGGGTTCGCGTGAGCGCATGAAGACTCTGGCTGACAGATGTGTGCAAGCCTATAATGAGGCTGAGAAGCGCAAGGCCCTTTGGCGTCCTACCATTGACCCCAAGATGGCCGCAAAGAAGAAGAAGAAGCCTGCTACGGCTGAACCTGACGCACCAAGGCAGGAAGCAGTTCCGATTATCTTCCCAACTAGACTGACTGGCTCAAAGCCAAAAAGCCGGTCAACCGCTTCAGATCTCAAGAAGACAAGGATTGCTGAGGCTGATGCCAGGAAGAGGAAACATTCTGAAGCCTCTCCAACTGCCCCCTCCAAGAAGAAGAGGAAGACCAAGAAAGATCGGGCTGCTCCCACAGAGCCCTTGATAGTTGAACCCATTTCTATGGTCTATCCTGAAGCTGAACGCCAACTGACTATCCATGAGCCTGCTTCCACAGAGGCTCATGAAGCTGAAGACTTTCCAGCAGCTGATCCCATCGCTGCTGAAGACATTGGTCAACATGACAATGTAGAAGATGGTGCAGTCCTTCCTCGGCTTGAAAACAGCGAACTCATCAGCATTGGTCATCCACTGACGCCAATTGCATAGGATGCTTCATGGGCAGATCGCCCACAAGAGGAAGAAGACTATGAGGCCCATCCCACTCCAACTCCACAGGCGTCGCCCGTGTTATGCAGGCTTCGCAAAGGTCCAAGGCCTCAAATCTCTGTTGAAGACAATCTGCCTACATCAGCCGCGGAAGAAGAAGTCCCACAAGTCCCCTTGTCCCACCAAGAAGCAGTTCTCAAGGAGAAAGTGCTTGTGACCGACCCTCCAGCTCGTCAAGTGGAGGATGAACATCTTGAGGCTGCCACAACCACCAATGAAGCTAATGTGGAGCCCTCCCGAACGGAAGAAGAAGACAGCGAAGCCACTGATCCCGTCACTTCTGTTCCTGAGTCTGCTGCCGGTCCCCAGTTCGACTATCATGTTGAGCACAGGCCTCAGGTACAGAATCCAATCCCAAGATTGCCAAGATTCCTAGGTCCCGCATCAGCACCTGGCTCCTTCAATATCAATGGCTTCAGGGCAGACAACACATTCTTCGATAGCTCCAGGAACCCCTACTCAAGGGAAAGGATATCATCTGATCGGTTCTGGAGCTATCCTCAGCGAAGCTATTACTCATGCATTCTTTACAACCAAGGTCGCATCTTCCCACACAAGTGCCTTGACATTGAAGCCATAGCTGGTCTGCCCTGTCTGGAAGAAGCTTTGGATTGCTTCAAGGAAGTTGGACTCCTGCCGTTCATTACTGACCAAGAGCATTGGAATGAAGAGCTACTGCTCCAATTCTATGCCACACTTCACATCCGCGGGTACAGCAGAGATCCGAAGACTTGGGTCCTGGAGTGGATGACCGGAAACGAACATCACGAAGTCAATGCATTTGACATCATTGAGCTCACTGGTTTTCCCACTCCTGGCGATCTCTACGAGCATGGCTGTCAGCTGCATAGTGAAGCTATTGAGAGCATCTTTAAGAGGCCGGAACCTGATATGAGTCAGATGCTCAGCATGATGAAGCCATTGCCCCAAGATGCTGCTTATCCAACAGAGTTCTTCGTTGAAGACCTTGAGTATCTGCCAAGAACCATCTATCACATCATCAGGCGAACTCTCTGGCCCATCAAAGGGCACTCTCCAAATGCCAAGCTTGAGGGTGCAATGAAGACTTTGGTCTTCTATATTCTTCATGGAAAATGTTTCAATGCACAAGACTTATTCATCCGCCAACTTGCTGCATCAGGCTCTGATCTGTTTGGCTTGAAGTTCTATGCCCCATGGGTAATGCGGCTAATTAAACTTCACTCCGATATCTCATATCAGCCATCTGCTCGCAATCATAGGATTTTTCTGCCTGATGTGGATATCTCTACTGAAGCCATCTATCCTGAGCCTGCAAAGGAACCTCTAAGTCTTAAGAATGCAGAGCATCAGAGTTTCTCACAGAACATTGAAGGAGTTGAAGCAGTCACTCGGGTGTATCCTTTGGCTGGCACTACACGTGCACCACACCCTGCGTCTACTGAAGCCACTGATAGTATAACTACTCCAAGACCCCAGAAGCGCACTCGTGTTCTCAACGGCCGAGAGCTTCGTGTGGCTCTTCATCAGAAACAGGATAGTCATCATGACTGGCTGAAGCGTCAGATGAAAAGCCTCTTGGTGGATGTTAATCGCATTCGCAATCTTGCCACCAAGAATGTTTTCGTTGCCCATGAAACCTATTGCCGCACATGGAAAGGGCTAACGATGATGTGTTCTGAAGATGATCTCCAAGAGGATGGCTTCACTGAGAGATTCAAGTTTGACTCCACACCTCCTCGAAGAGCTGTGCTGCTAGGAACTCCATCCCTTGAAGACTCTGAGTTCTCTTCATCTGCTGCAACTGTGACTGCCAGAGTTATCGAGGATGAAGATGATGCTGCTTCACCACCACCTCCTTCAGCACGCGTCAACTCTGCTCCAAGCTCTTCAGCACCGCCAAACACCACCAACGACCCTGCTACTTCACCTACTCCGCATGGGAACGAGTAGATGCTCTATGTCTTCAAACCTTTTTGGTCCTTACTGACAAAAGGGGGAGAAGCATATGAGGTTGATAGTCTTCAAGCAGGTCCATATGGGCAGGTGCTTTATATTTTGCTTCGTGCTTACAACTCTCGTTTTGCTACATTTGGTTCTTTGAGTTGTAACACTTAGACTCGATGGTTGTCTGCTACTTATCTGCCACTTTGTTTTGCGATGATAAATTCCGCATGTGCGACGATAAATTCCGCACTTAGATCATTCTGCAGACGTCCATTTTCCATTATGCATTGTCATTATCTTCATATACTTTCACATGCATAGTGGATTGTCATCATAAGTTGAAGTGGATCTCCACAAGTACAACCTGCCATGTGCATTTGCATTCCAAAAGCAAATTACTTATATGCACATCTTCAGGGGAGCCCTTGCAACTTATGAAGACAATCCTTATCCTTTACAATTTCACAGATTATATTCCCCGTTGAAAACTTCAACTAGTTTGTCATCAATCACCAAAAAGGGGGAGATTGTAAGTGCATCTTGTGCCACCCCTAGTTCGTTTTGGAGTATTGATGACAAACCTAGTTGAGGGACTAATGTGTTTGTGAGAATTGCAGGATAACACAGGTAGAAGTCCCTCATTGATTTGGTTTTCCTACCAGAGATGACCCCTAAAAATATATGAAGACATTGAAGTCAAAGGTGGTATATGAAGATATTCACATTGAAGACTATGACAAGAGAAGACACCACATGAAGCCTATGGAGCTCGAAGACTTAGATCTTTCATAGTTCTTTTTCTTTTGTGTTGAGTCATAGGAACCACCGTACTGTTAAGTGGGGTCCATGAGAACCAGTCAGAATGACTGAAGTGATGCCTAACCAAAACCTATGTCTTCAAGTGAAGACTATGAGAGCGAATCTTGTCTAGAGTCGGACAAGTCAGCTTTGCTTGCAGCCCAAGTAAAGTTGTCGTGTGAGTTTGAAATCTGACCGTTGGAACACGTGTCAGTTCCTTAGTGACCCAGGGTCATTTTAGACAAATCAGGCCGGGTCGCCAAGTGGCTATAAATAGCCCACCCCCCACAACCATAAACGGTTGGCTGCTCAGATTCAGAGTACGGCTTTTGTCGTTTGAGAGCAACCCACCTCGAAGCCTTTGAGAGAGAATTCTTTGCGAGGATAAAGACCTAACCACCCAGAGCCAAAGAGAATTGGGCATCACTTAAGTCTTCTTGTCTGTGTGATCTGAAGACTTATTACACTTGAGGACTGTGCATCCTCCAGCCGGTTAGGCGTCGCATTCTGAGCATCCAAGAGACATTGTGGATTGCCGGTGAACGAAGTCTGTGAAGGTTTGGGAGTCTACCTTGAAGACTTACCAAAGTGATTGGGCGAGGTCTGTGTGACCTTAGCTCAAGGGGAATACGGTGAGGACTGGGTGTCCTGAGCTGCGTGTTTAGGACTGGGTGTCCGGGACTGTGTGTCCTAAGGTTTAAATACCTAGCCGCCCTAACCAGACGTACAGTTGTCACAACAACTGGAACTGGTCCAACAAATCATTGTCTTCAGCGTGTCACTGGTTTCATCTTCCCTTCCCTTTACTTACTGTTGCTCCTTGTGAAGTCATTGTATATTTGCACTATCTTTTGTCTTCACTGAGTGACTGCATGTTCTGTATGGCTTCATAATATCTTCCTACCTGATCCTTACTACATTGCTGCTATTAAGTCATTGTGCTTTCACTTTATGGAATACTTGACTATGTCTTGCCTAGTGTAGTCTACCTTCCGCTGCATGGTAATGGGTTTATTTCTATCGTTTGTCTTCATAACTTCCACGTTTGAAGACTTTCATAAAAATTGCCTATTCACCCCCCCCCCCTCTAGTCGATATAACGCACTTTCAAGGAGTGCTAGCACAAAAAGATGCATGCATGACCACTAAAATTTCCTTTCTCTTATCTCTATGAAATGAATGTGGCATGAAACTCAAAGCCCTTTAAGTCTGAGTATAATGGAAATCATCGTCCTCCTCCGGCTCCGCTTCGCCCGCGTCATCGTCCTCTTGTTCCAGCTCCGCGTCGTTGTTCTCCTCCTCTGGCTTCGCATGCTACTCTGCCTCCAATGCCTCCTCCTCCGGCAATGGCTAGTCCGGACTCTGGAGACAGGGCAGCTGCAATCCGGGCTTATCGCTGCCTCCAAATTAAAGCGCTGCTCCAGTGGGAGTATGGCGTATGTCTTTACCTTCAGCCGGGCCATGGCCATCGGGCGATGGCGACCAGAGAAGAGGTGGCGGGAGGGGAATGAATTCAACTACTAATTGGGTTCGCCGTCAGGCTTAAATAAATGTGCACCATCATGTGTACCCGCGGGTGCACAAATTGTAGCATACGGGTCTGCTTAGGGGGCATCACGTAACTGGTATGTGTGTGAGATTCTGAGAGACAGAGTGCGTGTGTGTGACTCTACTCTTCGGACATGTACTCCACCTTTTGCATCAAGATATAAGTATAATGGTATTACACTTTAGATTGTGGTTTACGTGGCCATGTTAACATGGTTGCGTAAAAAATGTCACTTCCTTCTCGTGATTTGCGTTATATAATTATGAGAAGTTTGCTAACTACTAAAGTAAAGTGGAATTTATCCATGTTATATAAGTAAATTAATGTGATTTTTTATCATACAGGAAGGTTGGACAAAGGGTGGTAGGAAAAAAATGCTCCGCCTAGAGCATGTGTGTGTGAGATGGAGTCTTAGTGGGTGTGTCTGGGTGTGTGTGAAGTGGAGTCTTCGGTGGCGAAATTAATTTAAGTGTGTGTGGCTTCATCGTAGAGAGAGTGATGTGTATGGCAGAGGCCACCAATGAGGGGGGTGTGAGAAAAAAGAAGCCAGTAGATAGGGAAGAGAAGGCATGTTCGCGTGAGAGGAGTCGACATCGAGATAACATGTTCTTCGAGAGACACCGAGGAAGACTACTATATATCAATGGTGCATGTAGGCGAGACTTAAACGAAAGGGATGGTCTTATTGGTTTCAGGGATATAGGGGAAGAGTGATAGAGGGGGTAGCTATAAGGAGATTGTTAAGTGTGAGTGTGTGTTTTAGAGAAGAGACCCATCCAGGCAGAATTCATGTGCACACAAGAACAGAACGATTCGATGTGGGGTTAGGCTGAGGGTAATTAACTACATATGGAGACATAGGACACCTTGAATGTGCATGTGCGAGAGGTATACATGTATACATGGGATGTGTGTGTGTGTGTGCGCGCGCGCATGATCGAGATAAAAGAAAGAAGACATAAGTCATAAGATCAACGACATCGGAGAGACGGGTCGGTATAACAATATGCATGCATGTGAGATTGGAGGGAAGAAGGCCTGATAATTGAGCATGATTTTTTGTCTTTAAGAGATAGTGGCGTGGGCTAGAGCATGCATCTATGGTGAGCATAGAGAGCAAGACAGAACGATTGTGCAAAAGAGATCAACCTATAGATGCATGTATGGAGAGACAGATATAGTGTGTGTGATAGGAAGAAAGAGTGCATGCGAGAAAGAAATGTCGATGGAGAAACTACAGATAGATAGAGAGATAGAGATGATAGCTAGAGGGACATCAGCTAGTTTGTTTGTTAGAGATGACCATCGTGTGGTTCAGGGGGTGAAGTTTTGTGTGTGAGAGAGAAAGATAAAAAGTGGGCGCATGACTAAATGTAGACAGAAACATATATAGTGTGTGTGATAGGAAGGAATACTGAGGGCGAGAAAGAAGGTTGATGGAGAAACAGATAAATAGAAAGATAAAGATGCTAGCTAGAGGGAGATCGGGTAGCTAGTGTGTGTGTTAGAGATAAGAGTCGAGTGGATCTGAAGGTTGAGTTATGTGTGTGGGTGTGAGAGAGATAGAGAGAGGGTGCATGTGAGTCACCTACAAACAAAAATCAGAAAGAAATGAGATCCCGAGAGATGGAGTTTTGTGTTTGCGAGAGAGAAATATATTTCGCAAGAAGAGTGATAGCTAGAGAGACATACCAGGGAACACGAGATCTCTCTAGGGGAGAGAGTGTGTGAGCGACATACAAGGGAATGGTGGGGAGATATGAGACCGTGGGAGACAGAGTTTGTGTTTGTGTGTGAGAAAGAGATATTTAAGAGGAAGAGTCGTAGCTTCTCATACCTAAGGAGCGCAAGATATCTCTGTGTGAGAGGGGGTGTGAGAGTGGCACATAGGGGAATAGTAGAGAGAAATGAGACCCAGGGAGACAAAGTTTGTGTTTGTGTGAGAGAAAGAGATTTCACAAGGAGAGTCATAGTTAGACACACATAGCAGGGAGTGAGATATACTTAGAGAGAGATAGAGTGAAGGTCGAGGGAGAGAGTACCGTCAGTGTTTTACAAAGATAAAAGATCATTGTCGACATACAAGTACCACGAGAGATACCCGAGAGACGATGAAGGCCTATAGGTCTATATATATATAGGACAACACTATTCTAATCCCAGGATTAGAATAGTTATTTGGATCACAGCAGCCCCTATATAGGGCCTGATGGACCCCTCCCAAACTTCCCTGAACTGCCGGCCCAACCAGATAGCATCCCACCCGATCACGAGCCGCCCCGACAGGATCCACCTAATCCTCGATCCCAAGCCGACCCACCCCCTCCTCGCCGCTCCTCCCCTCGATCCCCGACCTCCTCCCCTCCTTGCCGCCCATCTTCACCGGATCCGTCGGCTCCCCAGCCCCGTCTACAGCTCCTGGCCGGTCAGATCCGCCGCCTCCCCTCCTTCCCTAGCTCCTGGCCGGCCTAGTCGTCTGCCTCCCCTTCGTGTCCAGCTCCTGGCTGGCCACCAGCGCGGGCGAGCGAGCGACGGCGGACGCCGACGCGAGGGAGCCCGCATCGCCTGGACGCGGCAAACACGCCATGGACTTCAGGAAGCCGCATCCTCATCCCATCACCACCGCCCGAAGCCTTGGCAGACCAGATGACCGGCACGACACAAGCTACGGCGAGCGGCGCGACCAACGGAGCAACTCCTCCGCGGAGGCGGTATCTGCTGCGACCTCAAATTCAGCAGTAACAGTACATGAACTTCCTCCCAATTTTGCATTCTTCTTCAATCTTGCCTTCTCTGACCTTCTTGCTTCATGCAGATGAACTTCGCGCCCTCTGCAAGACATGGATTGCCATCGAATTCCTCTCATACATCCACGACGAATTATTCTCAAGGTGGCCTATCAGCTGCTGGAAAAAGGTTGGCCGACCTTCTAGCCAGGGTATGGTTGAACTTCTTCCTTCCTTCGGTTTGTTATTTGCTTACAGCTATGTGAAGTTCAGGTGGTGTGTGAGCATCAGTCCAGGCTACAAAAAGCTTTTTTAAAATCTGCCTGCCTGCTTACAACCATGTGAAGTTCTTGTAGTGTATGAGCCTCATTCTAGGCTACAAAACAGCATTGTAAAATCTGCCTGCCTGCTTACAGGCATGTGAAGTTCAGGTAGTATGTGAGCCTCAGTCCAGGCTACAAACACTATAAAATCTGCCTGCATTCACATTCACATGTGCAAAAGCCATGTGAAGTTCAACTAGTAAGTGTGCTAGAGTTCAGGTTGGTATGTGTCTGGTTCTATGCAAAAAAAATAAAAGGAAAATAGAACATGCATGTGATATGACATGAGGTCAGGTTGGTATGCACTAGCAGTCCAACCATTCAAAAACTCATGAAGGTTCAGGTTTTTTAACTGTAGACAGTATTTCCAGTTTGCAAAACAAGAAGTTTAGGTTGTGGAGAGTGCTCAGTTCAAGTACATATAAGTAATCAAATATTGTAGAATTAAAAAACATGATGTGAAGTTCATTATGTGAAGGGTTCTCAGTTCAGGTACAAAGGCATTGGCAGATGCTCAGCTCAGTGCATAGTGTGATGGCTCTCACCACTTTTATATGAGAAGTTCAGGCTGTGAATAATGCTAAGTTCAGTTACAAAGGTATATGCAGATATAACTTGTGTGCTAATAGAATTTTTTTTTCTTTTATGACAGCAAGACGAGAGACGCATGAAGAAGCTTAGAAGTTCCCAGCAGCACGTACACAATCCAAAGCCTGTACGCGTTGCACCACCCCCTCAATGGGTTGTAACACCCCGAATGTAATTTACCTTATATGTACTCCAACTCTTGCCGTTTCCGGCGCTAAGTTATTTTATTTCCTTGGGTTCGAGTTTTTGTCTCCGTGTGTTGTTGCCGTTGTCATGCATCTCATATCATGTCATCATGTGCATTGCATTTGCATACGTGTTCGTCTCATGCATCCGAGCATTTTCCCTGTTGCCCATTTTGCATTCCGGCGCTCCTATCTCCTCCGGTGGTCCTTTCTACCTCTTTTCGTGTGTGGGGGTTAAACATTTCCGTATTGGACCAAGACTTGCCAAGCGGCCTTGGTTTACTACCGGTAGACCGCCTGTCAAGTTTCGTACCATTTGGACTTCGTTTGATACTCCAACGGTTAACCGAGGGACTGAGAAGGCCTCGTGTGTGTTGCTGCCCAACACCCTTCCAATTTGGCCCAAAACCCATCATTACCCTCTCCATCATCTAGAGCGTTTGATCACGATCGCGTGGCCGAAAACCACACCTCATTTGGACTCTCCTAGCCCCTCCTACCAATAAATATAGCTCGTTCCCGAAATTTTTGGATCTTCCACCCCAAAACCCTAGCTCCCCTTCTTCTCCGCGCGCTGGACAGCGTCCGGACACACCGGACACGTCTGCCGCTCCGCTCGGACCAACCGCGTGCCGCCACGTGGGCAGCCGCACCCACATCGCCGCCGGCCCGCCCGGGCCCAAGGCCGGCCCTCTCCTCCCATGCCCGGGCCTCGCCTTCTTCCTCCAGAGCGCCGCCCGCGCACGAAGCAGCCTCGCCGTGCCGCCGTCGTCGTCCGGTCGCCGGCGCCGCCTCCGCCTCGACGTCGCGGCACCTCCGCCGCCCGCCAGTCGCCGACCACTGCCCGGTCGCTGCCGAACCTTGCTGCGCCGGCGCCGCCACCTCGCCGCCTGAGGAGCTCCGGTCGGCGCCCTCCTCACCAAGTCCCCCGATGAACTCCGGCGAGCTCCCCGGCCAACCTCAAAGTGCGTCCGCCCAGATTTGGATTCGGTTACTACAGTGAAACCCTAGGGTTGACCCCGTTTTTCCCCCAAGTCTGCATATTATTTTGCATTCTTGTTCATGCCGTAACTCCGCATCCGTAGCTCCGTTTTGAGCGTGTAGCATATCAAAATGTTCGCCTCAAAGAGCACATCATTTCATCTCATTGTATCATTATCATTTGAGCTCATCTTGATGTCCAAAATGCTGTTGGAAGAGAGCTATTTGAGTTAATTGTCAGATCTGCTGCACCAAATAGCTATTTGTCATTTTTGCCATGATTATCGTGTGCATGATATGCTCCTGAGTTCTATATGTGTTTTGTTATATGCCATGCCATCTTTATAGAGGTGCTTACCATGTATTTTTGTGATATGTGTGGTGACTTGCACAAGCTTGCAAAGTAGTGCATTCGTTAACGCTGATTTCAGGGACTTAGAATTTTCTGTCCCTGATTTGTTTTTATCAATATGTCATATGTTCATGTTGTTTCCTAGTGATCCGTGCAACTTTTGAGGATGATCAGTAAGGATGATTTGTTAACATTGTGTTGCTCTACCCATCGGTGTCTTTGTTTGCATTTATGGAGCAACCTAGCTTGAGTCAATCGAGCTCTACTTTTGCTATATCGTGAATCCTGGCAGATTGTTAACTCGTTAGCGATTTTGCCGAGGATGTTGTTGTTGATTCGTGCGTGCTATGTTGTTGTTCTTGCCATGAATAGCTTCTATGTTATGTATTCTTGATGGGTGTATGCTTAGATTGTCATGCCTTGCTCTGTAATGAGTGCATCGAGCTCATAAACCTGCCTACTCGTTAACAGATTTGCATGCTCCAGTTTTTCACTAAGTATGTAATCTGATTATGATTTTGCCATGTTCACATGCTTGCAATTGTATTTTATGATCCCTTTTGGCTCAAGGTCACTAAGGGACTTTTGTTAAGTGCTTTGAGTAGCTTCATGTCATGCCTTGATTTTCCATGTTAAGTTCCTGTAGCATATAGTTTTCATGCTCCAAAGTGTGCTACCTGATGTTAAATTCCAGACTTGTGTTAATTTCACCGAGTCTGAAACCTGTTTACCATTTGCATTTTTGCCATTCTTGTTTGAACCTGTTAATGGATGAATTGGCCGTAGCTCAGTGTTCATCTTCTGTCAAGCATCATGAGTGGATACCTCCATGTATTTTGTTGCCATGTTTGAGTGCTGTAGCATAATTATCTTGATGCATTTAGATGGCTACTTGCTGTTTATCGCAGATTGGTGCCATATTTGTTTTGCTTGCCATTTCCAAACAGTGCATTCGATTCTGGTATTCTTTATATCGATTTCAACCGAAATCACATCACTTTTCCAGTGGCACTCTTGGATTTCCAAGTTGAGGTCAGGTTCAATCATTCCTTGTCGAATCTTGCATATGCATTACATATCGCATCCCGCATAGCATACCATGTTTGCATCATATTTGTTTGAGCTTTGCACATGGTTGATTGTGTTCCTTTTGCTTGTTTGTCTTGTTTGGGTAGAGCCGGGAGACGAGTTCACTAATGAGGAGCCCATTGAGTTTTCTTTCGAGGATCCAGTCAACTCTGACAACTTTGCAGGCAAGATGATCATACCCTCGAAATCACTTCTATCTTTGCTTGCTAGATGCTCGCTCTTTTGCTATGCCTATGCTACGATGCCTACCACATGCTTATCATGCCTACCACTTGCTTATCATGCCTCTAACCCACCATGACCTAGCAAACCGTTGATTGGCTATGTTACCACTTTGCTCAGCCCCTCTTATAGCGTTGCTAGTTGGAACATTGTTTATTGTTGGGATATCATTATATTATCTTGTTATCTTAATGCATCTATATACTTGGTAAAGGGTGGAAGGCTCGGCTTTTTGCCTAGTGTTTTGTTCCACTCTTGCCGCCCTAGTTTCCATCATATCGGTATTATGTTCGCGGATTTTGCGTTCCTTACGCTGTTGGGTGATAATTGGAAACCCTTGACAGTTTTCCTTGAATAAAACTCCTCCAGCAATGCCCAACCTTGGTTTTACCATTTGTCACCTAGCCTCTTTTTCCCTTGGGTTTCTGGAGCCCGAGGGTCATCTTATTTAAACCCCCCTGGGCCAGTGCTCCTCTAAGTGTTGGTCCGACTGAGCTGCCTGCGGGGCCACCTCGGGGAAACTTGAGGTTTGGTTTTACTCGTAGCTAGTCTCATCTGAGTGTGCCCTGAGAACGAGATATGTGCAGCTCCTATCGGGATTTGTCGGCACATTCGGGCAGTGTTGTTGGACTTGTTTTACCTTGTCGAAGTTGTCTTGTAGAACTGGGATATCGAGTCTGATCGGAATGTCTCGGGAGAAGGTTTATCCTTCGTTGACCGTGAGAGCTTGTGATGGGCTAAGTTGGGACTCCCCTGCAGGGATTTCAACTTTCAAAAGCCGTGCCTGCGATTATGGGCAGATGGGAATTTGTTAATGTCCGATTGTAGGTAACTTGAACCTTAACTTAATTAAAATGAATCAACTGCGTGTGTTACCGTGATGGTCTCTTCTCGGCGGAGTCCAGGAAGTGAACACGGTGTTGGAGTAATGTTTGCCATAGGTTGTTCTTTAGTTCTTCGTTCGTTCTTTGCTTTCTCTTCTCGCTCTCTTTTGTGAACAGGTTAGCCACCATATATGCTAGTCACTTGCTGCAACTCCATATATAACCTTGCCTTACCTATAAGCTTAAATAGTCTTGATCGTGAGGGTGCGAGATTGCTGAGTCCCTGTGACTCACAGATTACTTCCAAACCAGATGCAGGGCCCGATGACTCCGTTCCGGATGATGCGCTTGATCTCAAGTGGGAGTTCGATGAAGACTCATGCCGTTACTATGTGTCTTTCCCTCATGATCAATAGCGGTGCCCAGTTGGGGCGATCGGGACCGTGTCACATGTTGGGGTTGATCTTTTATTTTGGTACCGTAGTCGTACCATGAGTGTATTGGATGATTGTAATGTTATTTATGTATTTGTGTGACGTGGCGAGTGTAAGTCAACTATGTACATTTTCCCCTATTATCTATTTACATGGGTTGTTGTGAAGATTACCTTACTTGCGACATTGCTTTCAATGCGGTTATGCCTCTAAGCCGTGCTTCAACACGTAGGAGATATAGCCGCATCGTGGGCGTTACAATTTGGTAATCAGAGCCTTTCCCGACCTTAGGAGCCCCATTGCTTGATCGAATTAGCTGACGAGTTGAGTCTAGAAAAATGTTTTGAGTCATTTAGGAATTATATATCAGAGAGTTAGGAATTCTTTTTACTCCCCGGTCCCTTCATCGCTCTGGTAAGGCATCCTGACGTAGAGTTTTGACTCTTCTCTTCTCAAATTTCACTAAAAAAAATTAGGATCACGCGGGTATCTTGGAATCGTTCCGATTGATTTGTGACGAGAACATTGTTCTTGGTGCCTCCTGTCATTTAGGAGTTGCGGTAGTGTCCCGGGAGTTCAGCTCTGAGGTGTTGTTGTCACAATTTTATCGTTGTAGTTCTGGAATACCTGAGTTTAGTTCGCTGACATCGAAAATCTCTTTTATGCAGTTGTTGGTGAGATAAGCTCGACGCCACCCAGTACTGGGGCGGGAGTTCGGGAGTATTGCCATAACTTGTATAACGGATGTTTTTCGAAGGTTGAGGTAGGCGATTTCCGAAATTTTCTCGGTTATATGTTGAAGGATGGATACAGCTAGATGTAGGAATTGCTAGATTTGGGTGAGATATTATGTCTCCCTTGTATCCCCAACACCTGATTGCATAACCGGAAAGGTTTGGGTGTTTCATAGGTGGGAATTCTTGTAGCTCTAGTTCTTCTTCCACGGATATTTGGTTTGAGATTGGGTGATCCTTACCAAGTATTCGTTCTTGTTCCGTACCTTGTTGATTTTATTCCTCTACCTAAATTCTAAGTGGCTTCTCAATTTATGGATATGTGACCATTTCAATTGGAATGCATTCGTTCATTTTGTTCGGATGTGAAGACTATATGTTGCAATTTCTACCCGTTTGGTTCAGCTTCAATATTTGTCTATCAATTTGCTAATGGATGTCAAACTCTTCAGGATGGCTCCTCCAACACGCACGACTCTGAATCCTGATCCGCCATTACCACCTCCACCTCCGGAGGCATGGCAAGCTGCGATGGCCGCTACCAATGCAAACATGCGGTTGATCATGCAAATTCTTCAAGAGCGCAACCAAGCGAACCAAGGCAACCAGGGCAACAAATCAGAATCACTTTGCTACACTCAACCATATCCTTGCTAACCAGACAAAGACCTTCAGCAATTGTGTTGAGGCAACTGACGCTGATGATTGGCTCGTGGACTTGTGCAAGCATTTCGAGTGCAGTAACGTCAGGCCTAAGGACTTTGTCAAGTTCACTTCCTTCCAACTCAAAGACCAAGCTGCAGAATGGTTTCAGCAGTACAAAGATTCCAGAGGAGGCAGTGTGACTACCTGGGATGAATTCCGTCAAGACTTCAAAGCTCATCAAATTCCTCAGAGCGTGGTTGAAAGCAAGCGTGAGGAATTACGCAAACTGAAGCAAGGCTCTATGTCTGTCTATGACTACAACAAGATGTTTCAGAAGCTCGCCCGATTTGCTAAGCAGGACGTCCCTAACGAGAAGAGCATGATATACCAGTTCAGGGGTGGTCTCAGAGAAGAAATCCAGCTAGCTCTCATTCTCTTTGAGCCCAGGAGGTACGATGAGTTTTACAACATGGCATTGAAGCAAGAGGCTGCTCAACTGAAGTGCGATGCTTCCAAGAAGCGAGTCAGAGATGCTACTCCTTCTTCCTCAACTCAAGTGGCTAAGCAGCAGAAGTATTGGCTTCCTCCTTCTCCGTTCCATCAGCCTTATCAATAGTAGAGCAAAGGTGGCAGTGGGTCTTCCCACCCACCCAACCCTGGCTTTCAGAACTAGACTTCGTCTCAAGCTCCAAGATCGAGTGCTCCGTACCATCGTCCGCTTTCAAAGGTCACATGCAATAAGTGCCAACAGAAGGGTCACTATGCCAACAAATGCTTCAATCAAAGGTGTCTCCCTCCTCCTCCTCCTCCTGTGAGATCGGCAAGTATAGCTGTGGTCAAGCATAACCCCAAGTACGCCAAGGTCAACATGGTGAATGCAGCTCAGGCAGAGGACTCTTCAGATGTCATCATGGGTAACCTTCCTGTTAACGATATTCCAGCTAAAGTACTTTTTGACTCTGGTGCATCGCATTCCTTCATGTCATTCCCATTTGCATCGGAGAACAATTTTCGTACTAAGGCATTACCTAGAGCTTTGCAAGTTGTCTCTCCGGCTAAGCGTCTAAGTTCTAGCATGATGGTTTCGGATATTCCTATCATGATGGGTGATTTCAAGTTTCTGGCTTCTCCAATGGTCCTTGGTAACTCGGATATTGATCTTATTCTTGGAATGGACTGTCTTTCTAAGCACAAGGCTCTACTTGATTGTGCAGCCAGGCAGATTCAATTGACTCATTCGTCTAAGGATGTAATTGTCTTTGCCGCTCGGGATAATACAATCCTTCTGTTTTCTCTCAATCAGAAGGGTGAACTGGATGCCATCTCTAAAATTCTAGTCGTTTGCGAATATCAATACGTCTTTCCAAAAGAGCTTCCAGGAATGCCTCCGCACCGGCCAGTTGAATTCGTCATCGGTCTTGAGCCTGGCACAGAACCGGTTTGCAAACATCCTTACAAGCTCGGACTTGAAAAGTTGAAGGAGCTAAAGAAGCAACTCGATATTCAAGAGCGAATGGGTCTCATCCGACCTAGTTCTTCTTTGTGGGATTGTGGAGTTCTTTTTGTGAAGAAGAAGGATGGAACGGACCGACTTTGCGTTGACTACCGTCCATTGAACAAGAAGACTATCAAGAACAAGTACCCACTTCCCAACATCAATGAGCTGTTCGAACAACTCAAAGGTGCCCAAGTATTCTCCAAGCTTGATCTCCGTATGGGTTATCACCAGATTCGAATCCGTGAGCAAGATATTCCCAAGACGGCTTTCAGAACAATCTACGGTTCATATGAATACACTGTCATGTCTTTTGGCCTCGTCAACGCTCCTCCGACTTTCTCTCGCATGATGAACTTCATCTTCAACGCCTACACACACGACTTCGTTTTGGTCTATCTCGATGACATTCTGGTCTTTTCGAAGAACAAGGAAGATCATGCCAAGCACTTGCGTTTGGTGCTCGATAAGCTCAGGGAACATCAGTTCTACACCAAGTTCACAAAGTGCGAGTTTTGGCTCGATGAGGTTGTTTATCTAGGGCATATCATCTCTGCCAAGGGCATAGTGGTGAATCCTGAGAAGATGTCTACAATTGTGAATTGGGAACCACCTCAGAAGGTGAAGCAACTCCGCAGCTTCCTTGGTCTCACAAGCTACTATCGAAGGTTCATTGAGAACTTTTCAAAGATCGCGAAGCCTCTTTCAAACCTTCTCCAGAAGCACGTCAAGTACATTTGGTCTTTGGAATGTGACAACGCTTTCGACACTTTGAAAGAGAAATTGGTCATTGCTCCAGTTCTGACTCCTCCAGATGAATCCAAACCGTTCGAGGTCTTCTGCGATGCCTCTCTTCAAGGTCTGGGTGCAGTGTTGATGCAAGAGAAGAAAGTTGTGGCTTACACCTCTCGCCAGTTGAAGCCCAACGAGAAGAACTACCCCACTCATGACCTCGAGTTGGCGACAGTTGTGCATGCTCTTTTGACTTGGAGACATCTCTTATTTGGAAGAAAAGTGGACATCTTCACTGACCACAAGATTCTCAAGTACATCTTCACTCAGCCTAATCTCAACCTTAGGCAGACTCGTTGGGTCGAAATGATTCAAGAGTATAACCCGAGTATCGAGTATACTCCAGGAAAGGCCAATGTGATTGCTGACGCTTTGAGCAGGAAGGCTTACTGCAACAGTCTGATTCTCAAGCCTTACCAACCTGAGCTTTGTGAAGCTTTCCACAAACTCAATCTGCAAGTTGTTCCTCAAGGTTTCCTCGCCAACCTTCAAGTCTCTCCTACTTTGGAAGATCGGATTCGCGAGGCTCAACTTCTTGATGCTATGGTTAAGAAGGTGAAGATTGGGATTGCCAAGAGTCAACCCAAGTACAAGTGCTACCGCCTTGATGACAATTCACTCCGTATTGTTGTGCCCAAAGGTGACCTTCGTAAAGTTAACATGAACGAGGCTCACCATTCACTCCTCTCCATCCACCCTGGGAGTACGAAGATGTATCAGGACCTCAAGCAGGCTTATTGGTGGACTCGAGTGAAGTGCGAGATTGCTCAATTCGTGAATGAATGTGATGTCTGCAGAAGAGTGAAGGCAGAACACCAAGGGCCAGCTGGTCTCCCCCAACCTCTTGCCATTCCAGAATGGAAGTCTGACCACATTGAGATGGACTTCGTGACTGGGTTTCCAAAGTACAAGCGTGGCAATGATGCTATATTCGTTGTCATCGACAAACTCACTAAAGTGGCTCACTTTCTGTCTATCAAAGAATCTCTCATTGCAGCTCAATTGGCGGAGCTTTATACCTCTCGAATTGTCTCTCTGCACGGCATTCCACATGTGATCTCTTCAGACCGTGGCAGCATCTTTACCTCCAAGTTTTGGGATTCTTTTCAGAAGGCCATGGGCACCAACATCCACTTCAGCACAACTTTCCATCCTCAAACTAGCGGTCAAGTCGAGCGTGTCAATCAGATTCTTGAAGATATGCTCAGGGCTTGCGTTATCTCTTTCGGCATGAAGTGGGAATATTGTCTTCCATACGCCGAATTCTCCTACAACAACAGTTTTCAAGCCAGTTCGGGCAAGGCCCCATTCGAAATTCTGTATGGCAGGAAGTGCCGTACTCCTCTTAACTGGTCAGAAACCGGTGAATGTCAACTTCTTGGAAATGACTTAATCACAGAGGCACAGGAAATGTGCAAGGTCATTCATGATAACCTCAAAGCAGCGCAATTGCGACAGAAGAGCCACTATGATAGTAAGCACCATGATTTTGCTTTCGAGATCGGAGATCATGTTTACCTCCGCGTCTCTCCAATGAAAGGTACTCGTTGCTTCGATATCAAAGGGAATCTTGCCCCTAGATACGTGGGTCATTTCAAAATCGTCAGCAAGAGAGGCGATCTCGCCTATCAACTCGAGCTGCCTTCAAACTTTGCAAATGTGCATGACGTGTTCCATGTCTCTCAGCTCCGCAAGTGCTTCAAGACTCCTGACCGCACCGTCAACTTCGAAGACATTGATCTCCAAGAAGATCTCTCTTATCGTGAGCACCCCGTTGCTATTCTTGAAGAGACTGAACGCAAGACTCACAATAAGTCAATCAAATTCCTCAAAGTCAAGTGGTCACACCATTCCGACCGTGAAGCCACCTGGGAACACGAGGACCACCTCCGTTCTGAGTACCCGGCATTCTTCCAGTCCTAGATCTCGGGACGAGATCCTTTCGTAGTGGTGGAGTGTTGTAACACCCCAGATGTAATTTACCTTATATGTACTCCAACTCTTGCCATTTCCAGCGCTAAGTTATTTTATTTCCTGGGGTTCGGGTTTTTGTCTCCGTGTGTTGTTGCCATTGTCATGCATCTCATATCATGTCATCATGTGCATTGCATTTGCATACGTGTTCCTCTAATGCATCCGAGCATTTTCCCCGTTGTCCGTTTTGCATTCCGGCGCTCCTATCTCCTCCGGTGGTCCTTTCTACCTCTTTTCGTGTGTGGGGGTTAAACATTTCTGGATTGGACCGAGACTTGCCAAGCGGCCTTGGTTTACTACCGGTAGACCGCCTGTCAAGTTTCGTACCATTTGGACTTCGCTTGATACTCCAACGGTTAAGTGAGGGACCAAGAATGCCTCGTGTGTGTTGCAGCCCAACACCCTTCCAATTTGGCCCAAAACCCACCATAACCTTCTCCATCATCTAGAGCATTCGATCACGATCGCGTGGCCAAAAACCGCACCTCATTTGGACTCTCCTAGCCCCTCCTACCTATAAATATAGCTCCTTACCGAAATTTTCGGATCTTCCACCCCAAAACCCTAGCTCCCCTTCCTCTCCGCGCGCCGGACACGTCCGCCGCTCCGCTCGGACCAACCGCGTGCCGCCACTTGGGCAGCCGCGCCCACATCGCCGCCGGCCCGCCCGGGCCCAAGGCCAGCCCTCTCCTCCCGCGCTCGGGCCCCGCCTTCTTCCTCCCGAGCGCCGCCCGCGCCCGAAGCAGCCTCGCCGC